>NW_007232264.1:107230-157726 GCF_000164805.1 Carlito syrichta | reverse complement strand
GATCCTTCCGCCTCAGCCTTCCAAGTAACTGGAACTACAGGTGCGCGCTACCATACCCGGTCAGTTTTTTTGATTTAGTGTAGAGATGAGGTCTCACCAAGTTGCCCAGGCAGGTCTCGAACCCTCGGGCTCAGGCAATCCACTCACCTCAGCCTCCCAAAGGCACGGGATTACAGGTTGAGGCTTTTTTCTACTTTTTAAAAAAGATTGATGACATCGGGGGCAGTAGAAGGTAAAACAGGTCCTTGAGGGATTTGAGGCTAGAGGATGAAGGAGGTGGACATCAAAGAATGGTAATTATGTCATCAGGGATCTAGAGGAACACAGCTGTGATGGTGAGGAGGGCATCAGAGTAACACCAAGGACAGTGAGGGTGACAAGGGGGCAGAAAACAGAATGTGAGCAATAAGGCTTGTGCAGGGAGGGATCAGGGTCACCACCATTCAGTTAATGCCACTGAGCTATCTTCTTGAAAATGGTTAAAATGGTAAAGTTTATGGACTATGTATCTTACCACAATTTTTTTTTTCTTTAAGTGGAAGTCTCACAGCTGTAGTTCAAGACTGGACTCTTATCTGTGATTCCAATTTTTTGTTGGTTTTCTTTTTCTTTTTTTTTTTCTTTTTTTTTTTTGAGTAGGGATCTCACTCTGTCACCCAGGCTGGAGTGCAGTGGCACAATCACAGCTCACCACAGCCTTGACCTCCTGGGCCTAGGTGATCCTTTCACCTCAGCTTCCAGAGTAACTAGGACTACAGGCATGTACCACCGTGCCTGGCTTGGTTTTTTGTTTTTGTTTTTTTGTAGAGATGAGGTCTCACTATGTTGCCTAGACTGGTCTCAAACTCCTGGCCTCAACCAATCCTCTCACCTCGACCTCCCAAAGTGCTAGAGTTACAGGTGTGAGCCACCATGTCCAGCCTCTTATCACAGTTTTTAAAAACCAATAAAACAAAACAACAATAACAGCCAACCTTAGTTCCATAAAAAACTGGAATCATGGAGAAAAGCCCAGTTTTGAACCACAGCCATCACAACCCTTTCAAAACAATCTGGTTCCCGGTTTGAGTTTTTGATCCGGGTAAGGTATACCTTTCTCTCCTATACCTTACCCTCCTGTGATTTGGTTGATAAATGATACTCAGCCCCAGCACCACAAACCTGCTCCTGAAAGAACCCAAAAGCCTAGAGCAACCACAAAGAGTTTCTCACACCAGAACAATGTGTTCGTTCAGCCTTTGTCGGTTTCATGATACAATTAGTACCAAATCTTGTACTCAAAGCCTTTGGCAATTCATATTGTCCATTTGCATTGTGCGTTATCACTACCATCCATCTCCGATCTTTTTAAAATTATTATTTTAGAGTTATGGGGCAGAAGTGGGGATTTACTACATATGTAGGTTGCACTCAGGTGAGGTTTGAGCTTCTAGCTGACCCTCACTCTCCTTGATAGTGGACCAGGTAGCCAGTGTGTTGCCACATGTCCTCCTCCTTCCCTCCCCTAACAGTGTGCAGCATCTGCCAATTCCACCCTTGTGCTAATGTGACCAGTGATCAGGGCCCATTTATGAGTGAAAACATGCAGTATTTAGTCCTTTGTTTCTGTGATAGTTCACTTAGTATGATGATCTCCAGCTGTATCCAAGTTGCTGCAAAGGCCATGATCTTGGTTTTGTTTTTGTTTTTTTTGTTGTTTTTTTTTAAACAACATAATATTTCATTGTGTATAGGTACCACATTTTCTTTATCCATTTCATTTTTGATCAGCAGCATGGTTGGTTCCATGTTTTTGCTATTGTGAATAGTGCTGCAATAAACATGCATGTGTAGGTGTCTTTTTGGTAGAGCTATTTATGTTCCTCCCATCTCGAATCTTTTCCATCTTCCCAAACTGAAACTCTGGACCCAGTTAAACACCAATCCCACCTCTCCCTCCCCTGGCCCAAACCACCACCATTCTCCTTTCTGTCTCTATGAATTTGACTCCTCTAAGAACCCCATATAAGTTGAATCATGCAATAATTGTCCTTTTGTGACTGACTTGTTTCATTGGGTTTCTTTTAAAGAAGTTTGGATTTCATTTTAGTGGAACTCTTATTTTTTTTTTAATTGACACAGATACTAGATTTACATAAATTTGCAGACTCAATCATGGGCCTGTTTTCGGTGCAGTCTTGTTAACCTTTTCTTCTTTCCTTAGCTCCTCCACCCCTTCCTCTTACCCTCCCCAAACATACATACACAGCCTTCACCCCGTATGGACACATTTTTTAAAACGTTAAAGGCAAAGGAGCCTATTTTAAAAAGTATTGACACGTGGTGACTTAATGCTTCTAAATTCAGTGTTTTTATAGCATGTTACCCATTTTTTCTAAAGACCAATTGTAAAATCTTAAGTTGAGAAGTCTTATTACAGTCTTTATTCTGCCTCGTACTAGGACCAAATTGAAGTGTTGCAATGAGAGCAGTAATTCAGAGATGAGACCTTCTATTCTGGGGCAGATGTTTTTTGAGGACAAGGGAAATTCACTACAAATACAGCTTGGCTCTGTTGCAGACAATAGCATGCACAAGAAAAGCATCTGAGGACAACCCCTCAGACTTTCACCAGGGCTCAACTTTGGGAAGATGCTGAGAGGGCTGTTAGCAGCTACCCCATAGCATCAGCCATCTATCTAACTGATGGCAGGAGGGCAGGCCCGGACCCCAGGGACACTATCCACATGTATTCCCCATGAATGCTGTTCCCCGAAGCAATGAATTGGCCCCAGTAGAAGGCTGGTCTGAATCAGTCAAAAAATCTGTAGTTTTTGGAAGATATAAAGAAATACCCTTTTCTATAAACCAAAGGTCAGCCAAGCTTTTCTGTCAAAAGCCAAATAGTAAATATGTGGGACTCTGCAAGCTATTCTGTCTCAATTGCAGCCACTCAACTCTGCTTTTACAGAATGAAAACAGCCGTAAACCAATATGCAAATAATGAACATGCCTGTGTTCCCATAAAACTTTATTTATAAAAACAGATAGTGGGCCAAATCTGTAGTATGCTAATCCCTGCTCTAAACAACAACTAGAGCAGACATTTAGTAATAATAGCTGGCATCTATTGAACAATTATTTATTTTAAGTCAAGCTCTGGTAACCTAGTGTGACTTGTATGATTATTGTTCTCATTTTGTAGGTGAGAAAACTGGCTTAGAGAGGTTAGGGAACTTACCCAACTATTTAGTTCATTTCAAACGCAGATCTGATTCCAGAACCAGGTTCTTTATTATCACTGGGTGCCTTTGCTCCCGTCTTTCATTACGTGAAAAATGAAGCACTAGTAATCTCCTAGCCTTGGAGAGAGAACTGCATGTGATGACATCAATGAGCACTGACACAACCCAGAAAGACATTCAGGCAACATTTAAGAGAAGGAAGGAAGTCTGAGAAGCTCAGGTGAGAGTGGAGAGACAGTCTTGACTAATGCACAGGCTCTGTGGTTCTCATATTTGTATGGTCAAATCAGTGCTGCTTTTTCTTTCCTTCCCTCTGTTTCCATTATTTAAGATCATCTTATGTTACCTCTCCCGGACATTGTATTTTTGTATACACATGGATGTATTTGTTTAGTTATTCGCTATTAGTCTTCCCCACTAAAATGCATGCTCCACGAGGGCACTGTTGCATCCCCAGTGCCTAGAACA
Organism: Carlito syrichta; assembly: GCF_000164805.1. Taxonomy (NCBI): domain Eukaryota; kingdom Metazoa; phylum Chordata; class Mammalia; order Primates; family Tarsiidae; genus Carlito; species Carlito syrichta. The sequence continues at coordinate 154,034 of NW_007232264.1, read as the reverse complement.
GAACCTGACTCAGACTAGGCACTCAGCAAATAGTTCTGCAATTAACAAATGAACTGGGATACATAACTACTTAGCCTAAACCCATTCAGTCACAAACACTGGTTAACTGCCAAGCTTTGAGAATGGCACCAAAAGAGAATTAACCATGTCCACTCCTCTTATTCTCAGGATCTTCCCACATGGATTCACTCGTGTCTTGATGGGTCCTGTGTCTAGTAGAGCCAAGGTACAATATCGTGTTTTGCTGCTTGACGTCATTCTGTCCTACCCCTAACACAGCATCACTGGTTGTCAAAACTCCAGTAGTGGTAGCCACATGGCCACCATATGTTGAGCATCTTCCTTATGTCAGACCAATACGTGTTTTCCATACATCGTCTTATTTTATTCTTATACCAAGTCTGCAACGTAGGGATCACTGACCCCACATTAAAGAGAAGGAAACCAAGGCCTAGCAAAGTTAGGCAACTTGCTCAAGATCCTATTTGACAAGAACTGGGATTAGAATGAAGTCTTCTAAACCACGCACAGTGTCTCATGCTTATAATCCCAGCACTTTGGGAGGGTGAGACAGGAGGATTACTTGAACCCAGGAGTTTAAGACCAGTCTGGGAAACATAGCAAGAGCCCATCTCTACAAAAAATGAAAAAAATTGACTGGTCATGGTGGCATGCTCCTATAATAAATCCCAGCTACTCGGGAAGCTGAGGCAGAAAGATTGCCTGAGCCCAGGAGGTCATGGCTGTGGTGAGCAGTGATCATGTCACTGCACTCTAGCCTAGATGAGAGTGAGACCCTGACTCAAAAACAAAAGAAACAAACAAAAAAAGAATGAGGTTTTCAAATTCCAAAACCTGAGTTCTTTCCTTTATACCATACATAGAGAATACTATGTGAGCCTTCCTGCTCAGCCTCCTTTACCCCCATCACTGGCCGTTTTACCAATGAGAAATACAGAAAGGAAAATAAATGATTTGCCCATAGTCACACAGGTAGCAAGGAGTGGAGACAGGATTTTCACTGAGGTCCACTTAATTTCAAACCCTTCTGAGTTCCACCTGTCCCCTGCTACCTCAGACTTCATACTTGGGCCGTAAAATTGGAAGGACTTATTTTTCCATATCTACAAAAGGAAAATTCTGGTGCTCATCTTTCAAGGTCATCTGTGCCCCCATGCAGGGCATGTGTGGATTAATGGAGGAGAAGCTACTGGGACTCACTCTTAAAATCAGGGTAGGAGTGTGCCAGTGGAAAGGTGGGGGGGGGCAGGAACAACTGGTCAAACCCTTCCGGGGTCAGGAACAACTGGGCAAATTCCTGAGGGCTCAAACAGCCCTGCAAGACAGGCTCCTTCCAGCCTGTCCTCCAAGTCCTAAGCTCCTTGTGCATTTCTTTCTTCTGCCCCAGTTTCTCAAGGCTTGCAGGGAGCTGCCTAGTTCCCCAAGGGGCAAGGGTTAAGCTGGTTTCTGCAAAACATCAGCGGTTCACTGGATTCTTCTTGAAAATCTCAAAGAGGGGGCTTTGCCAGTGCCCCTCCCCCAGGTGAAGCGGTTTTGGTGGATTTGATCTCTTTGGCAGTAACTCGACAACACTTTCTACTTGTTCTTTTCACAGTCAAAAGCAGAGAGGTCTCTTGAGTTTTTGTTTCTCCTTTAAAAATGGCTTTAATCGTTACAAGCCAGACCTGGTGATAATTCTTAAGCTTCTGCCTCAGTTTTGTTTACTTTTCCATGCATCGTTTCCAGAACTACTTCATCACATTAGCTTTTCGAGGATGGGGGGAAATACATAAACATGCATAACATGACAGTATTTGTCCCCAGGCCAACCCTATCAAAGGGATATAAAGTGAGGTAGGATTCTCACAGCTAATAAAAATATCCCAGGCTGCGAAGAGAGATGGGAGTTATATTTCTTCTTTTTATATTTCTTTATGTTGATTCAATCCATCAAACTCTCAAGTACCTACTGCATGCCAGGCTCTGTTAGGGGCTGAGGGTACACAAATAAATAAAACAGGCTTTCTTCTGTCTGGGGCTCCCCAGTTTGCTGAGGAGGGCAGACGAGGATACAACTTAATATAGCATCTGGTCGGTGCTGTGAATGTTTGAGAGGGTGAACTCTGGAGAAAGGAAGAGCTTGGTCCAAATCTGGACTTCACCTGGACTTTTTTACATTGAGCAATTGACTTAGCCGCCCCTTATGAGCCTCGGTTTCTTTGCCCGTAAAATGGGAATCATAACAGTATCTGCCTTTATATGAGACAATGCCTGTAAAACAATCAATCTAGAGACAGGCACAGAGTCAGTATTCATTAAATGTCAGCTCTTCTCGTTGTTGCTACTACTGTGGTTACTCTTGATGATTAAGTATGCGGACAAAAGTGCTTTGAGAGTAATCCATTGTGCTGTGGGAGCTAGAAGGGGCTTCAAGGAGATACAAGTGATTGGGGTCTTTAAGGATTATTAGAGGTTTGCCAGACAGAAGGAATAGGGTGTCCCAGACAATAACCATCATCTACAAAGTACCTAGAGGGTGAAAAGTACAGCTCAGCCAGAGACCAGGAGTAGCCAGACTTCAACAAAGTGCACATGTGCGTTTGGAGAGTGGTAAGGCCCAGCTTGGGGAAGGCCTTGAACGTCAAGCAAAGGAGCTTGGCTGGATGTACCCTGTGGGTGATGGAGAGTTTCATGATGCGGTCACTCCCCTGACCAGTCCTTGGCTGCTGCATGGGAAGCTTTCTCTTTCTCTCACATCTGCTTCCCTCTGCTCCTTCCCTCTCTACAGATCATCAAGGACCAGAAGCTGCTTGTGATCGTCGGGGGCATGCTGCTGATTGACCTGTGCATCCTGATTTGCTGGCAGGCTGTGGACCCCCTGCGAAGAACAGTGGAGAGGTACAGCATGGAGGTAAGACCCCAGCGCTAGCAGGAGGGGGGCCTGCAGGACGTGGCCTCCAGCACGTGGGACAGTGAGGCTGCACGGTTCCCGGAGTGCCCAGTTCCCCATGGGGAACGACACACTAGTTCTATTTTCTTCCATTTGAAACAGATATTATTTTAGGAAGACTGTCCATAAGGCATCAAGAAAGTTGATAATATTAATATTACACACACGCAGAGTGAAGAGGAAATGTGGGGCTGTCTCAAAGAGTTTATCCTGCAGCCTGGGCAATATAGCGAGTCTTTGTCTCTATAAAAAATAAGAAAAAAATGAGCAGGGCATGGTGGCGCACACCTATAGTCCCTGCTACTCAGGAAGCTGAAGCAGAAGGATCGCCTGAACCCAGGGGGTTGAGGCTGCGGTAGTCGTGATCGTGCCACTGCATTCCAGCCTGGGCGACAGAGTAAGACTCCGACTCAAAAATAAATAAATAAAATAAAATAGAAAGTGTATCTTCATACACTGAAAAAGCCCCCCTTTATAGGCCCCATCACTTGAGAAATTACATTGCATTTTTATTCCTCCTCTAAAGTGCATCCCAAAGAAGAGCTCCTAGGGAATAAACATTCTCAGGACCCCTTCTAGGTATGTTATGATTTTTGAAGTAATGAGCAATATTTTTTTCGCATATTTGATGTCAGACATTTGTTGTTAAAATAAAGAACTGTACCTAAAAGGTGCTGTTAAAGATATATTTTACTTGTCTTGCATTCAGCCTGGCCCTGAACTTGCACTGGTCTTCCCAGGATGCTCCAGATTGGGGAAGTTTGAATTTCTCGGAAGTTGAAATTGATTGACTTTCTCTTAGAACAGTTAGACATGCCTCTGTCTTTTGGAGCTGGGCTGCCCTGGTGTGTACTGTTTGGTAGGATTTCTATACAGCGTAGCAAATTCTACAGGAAAAAAAAAGCGAGTATTTTCATTTCTCTCACTGCTTTATTAGGGGAATCTCTTGTGAAATTTAGTGTGAATTCGCAAACTAAACTGGAAATGGTTATTTCTGTGCATTGGGGCAGAGGCTTGTACCCTAGGCAAGAAGGTTTTTTAGCAAATAAGATGCTCGGCCTCATTTATCTTGAGACGGACGGAGGGTTTGCCCAGCTCTGTGAGGAGTTATGCAATCAGAGCAGCAGCAGAGACTCCCATTTAGGAAGGAGATTTAGGACTGTGTTCCTCCATCCCACCACCATCCAGGAAAAAGCAGCACTCCAGACAGACACCGCCAGAAATAGCAAAGAGGATGATCCCGACCCTGGCCGTGCCCACTGGCCAAGGGAGCAGGGCTGAGTCTACCCAAGTAGACAGGCTGCTTCCAGAGGGGAGGTGACATCTGGTCACCATTCATTATGCACGTGGTCAACAGAGCACCTGCCTCCCTGCTGCATCCCCAGGGGAATTCCCCGCCCACCACCAGAATTTATACATCTGGACAGGATGTCAACACTAGGCATAGCTGTCATTGGCTAACTGGCCCTGAGCTAGGGGAGCCTGCGGTGATGGTAATAACAAGCAATAATGATAATAAGAGTGATGGTGATTATGACAGCTGGCATTATGTGTTAACTCATTTAATTCTCACCACAGCTCTAGGAGGTAGGTGCTGTCCTTAATCTCATTTTACCGATGGGGAAACAGAAACCCAGAGAGAGTGTATAACCTATCCAAGATTACCTAGCAAGTAAATGGCCATACCACTAACTACCCTCCCACCCGCTACCTAACCTTTCAACACCCGGGCAGCTCTTTACAGTTTTACAGGCTTTCCTAGACCTTTGTTCATTGGCCACTGATCTGGGATGCGGGTGGCCCAGGGAAATGTCTTCACATCCTACTGATGAGGACCAAAACTGGAGTAACGGACAGACTGAGGACCCGGGCTACCAGGGAAGGGAAAGAGGGGTGAGTCAGATGGGCCAGGTGGACAGAGAGACTAGACTCAGGTGGCTCTGTGCAAAACCCAAGGGCGGGCTGGGGAGGCTGAATGGCTGCTGCTTCCATCTCAGGTTAAGATGGGACCGTGTATGCACAAGGGGTCCCCAAGGCTCCAGCTCTGGTGAGAAGAGGCCAGCAGGGCTGGAGTCAGCCTGAGTCAGCAGCCTCTGGAAATGGGATGATATGGACAAGAGCAGCCTGTGCAGACCACTTTGTATAACTGATGGTTTGCTGCCATGGATCTTACCTTCCATCCTCCTAGTCTGTCATTAAGTGCTGCTGCTTCGACAGCTCTGTGCATAGAACCCCATTCCAGGCCTTCCAGGCAAGTGTTCTCAAGCTGAGGAACCCTGGGGTGCCTCGGAAGCGCCCTTCTGTGTAGATGAAGAAATAGCCTGGAAAGGTGTTATCCAGAGCCTAGGGCCACCCAGATTGTCCAAGGCAGGACCAGGGCATGGCGTCTCTTTGTTTCCCTCCTGTGTGTGCTGAAATTTCTCTCTGAACCCTTTCTGGCAGGCTCCTCCTTTTCTCTTCTTATTTTGGGGTTGGCCTGTCACTCTGTTGCCATGGTAGCAGAACCCTTTGATCTGTCCACCCACAGCCCTGTTTACTGTCATTCCTCCACCAAATAGTGCCAAGCTGTCAATCGGTTTCTCTCTGACCCTCCTCTGTCAGACACAGCGTGGTGGTGAACAATGTGCCCAGGGACCACGATGTTTCCTTCAAGGTGCTGTTTTATCCAGGACTCCCAGCCAAGAAAGTCTTGGGAAGACTTAATCAAACACCTTTGCGGTCTGTCCCCACCCTCCCCCTTAGGGACAAGGGGACAGCCTTGTTTGCCCTGGACTCTGAGCACCTTCGGATTCCAGGCATAGGTCTTGCTCTGTGTCACGTTTCCAAGTCTTTGACCAAGTCTGGAATCTTTTCTACCAAGTAAACAACTTCAGCACAAGCGTTACTTCCTATAGAGCCTCATCCTGAGCTCACTGGCTCCATGGGAGCTGAGTGTCTGCCCTGCCCTGCTCCCTCCCCAACATCCTGAACATGCTCCAGGAATCTCAGCACAGCATTGCTCATCTCTGCCAAGCACTGCACTGCCCCACTCTCCCTGGGCCACAGACTTCTCTAAGAAAGGGCCACATCTGAGCCAGCCCCACCTGGCCCACCCGGCACCCTACGGTGTAGACAGAGGTGACCATGGCAGCCACAATCCTTGATCTCATGACGCCTACAGGCTAGTGGGGAAGTGAACTAAACACGCAGACAAATAAGCACTATCACTTCAGATCATTATAGATTCTGCTAACAGTTAGAAGTAGATAAACAGGATGAAGTGCTAAGAATAACAGGACCATGGAAGAGCACCTCCCCAGGAGAGTGCATACAAGTGTCCAGAATGAAAATCCCCTGGAGTCCCACTGAAAGCAGCCCAGCTCCACGTGTATTTCTATGTCATAAATATTTTATCCAGCACTTGTCACCTGCCAGGTACTGTTCTAAAAGCTTTCCAAGTACAAGCTCATTTAATTTCACCTTTAGAATAACCCTGTGGGTGGGAGCTATATTGTCCCCATTTTATAGATGAAAGGACAGAGCCTCAGGGGCACACCCAGGTCACGGGGCCAGTGAGCAGTGGAGCCTGGATTCCACCCCAGGTGGTCTGCTTTCGACCATGCTGCTGTCTCCCTCCACATACAGGGGAAGGGTTCTTCGAGGAGGGGGAAGAGTGCTGGTTTCTCTGAAGCTTGACCCCACAGCCCCACATGCCACTGCTGAGTCTCCAGCTGAGGCTTGGCACCCCCCAGCCTTGTTATGTGCCCCAAACTGATTCCAGCCTCACTCTCACTTACTTGATAACATCAACAAATACATGGTGCAGACCAGCTATGTGTCAGGCCCTGTGCTGAACTCCAGAGAGGCAGTAGTGAACAAGTTGTGGCCCTCCCCTGAGGACCGCTCAGAGCAGTTGGGGAGACAGACAAGTCAGTAGCCAACGCACATCCCACACTGACAGTGTGCTGGGGAGAGTCCAGGGTACTGAGGAGTGCCAGCAGGAACACAATCAAGCCTCACAGGGCCTGGGAAGGCTTCTCATCCGAAAGCCAAGGAGACATGAGCCGGCAGAGGAGGTGGGGAGGACACTGGGGCAGAGGCCACTGCATTTGGAGAACAGGCAGCTTGTCCAATTAACAAATGCTGGGAGGACGTGGGGCAGCGGAACACTGCACACGGCGGGAAGGCTGGTACATTGCACAGCCACTTGGAAAACGACTTGGTGTGAGTGACGTCAAAGATGCACACACCCCACAGCCAACAATTCCACCAGGGCACATCCCTAGAGAAAGGCTCACACGCATGCCCGAGGAGACCCAAGCGTGGGTGTTCATAGCAACACTGTTCACAGCAGTCAAAAACTGGGAGCATCCCAAATGGCCCTCAGAAACAGAATGGATACGTGCATTGTGGTCTTTTCAAGCAAGGGAACACTGTACAGCTGCGGATGCAGCCAGACACACCACCTCAGAGGCAGCTCAACTACATGGCAATGGGCAAAACAGCAAGATACCCAAAATATGTTTCACACACTGAAGGTTCAAACACCGGAGAAACTAAGCAAAATACTGTTTAAGGATAGATAGATAGCAAAACCATAACAAAAGAAAAATAAGGAAGTTGTTAATACAAAATGTAAGATTGTGGTTACTTCTTAGAAGGCGGGGTAGGAGAATGTCATTGAAAAGGGCACGCAGGAGGCGGGGCATGGTGGCTCCCGCCTATAATCCCAGCACTTTGGGAAGTCGAGGTGAGAGGATTGCCTGAGCACACGGGTTCGAGACCAGCCTGGGCACCTTGGCGAGACCTCATCTTTACCATAAATAAAAAAAAATTAGCTGGGCATGGTGGCACATGGCTGTGGTTCCAGCTACTTGGAAGGTTGAAGCGAAAAGGATTACCTGAACCTAACAGATCAAGGCTGCGGTGGCAGTCTGTGTGCCAGCCTGGGTGATAGAGCGAGACACCAACTCAAAAAAAAGAAAAAAGAAAAGGGCACACAGGGGTATAAGATTCTAGCAATATTCTTCAAGTTGTACATGCTCATTATATCTACTTTTGGAAAGTACGATGTATACATCTTTAAAACTGAGTTATACTTAGTATATTTTATTTTGTGGAGTAGTTTTAGGTTTATAGAAAAATATAACAAAAGTACAGAGCTTCCATATTCTCTCCATCTCACTTCTGCAGTTTCCCTGATTATTAATATCATCCATTGTCTGGCACATTTCTTCAAATGAGGAACCAATATTGATACCTAATTTTTCACCAAACTCTATAGTTTACGTTGAGGTTCATTCTGTGTTGTGCAGTTCTGTGGGCTTTGCCAAATGCATGATGTCATGTACCAGCCATGACAGTATCATACAGAATAGATTCCCTGTCCCAAATGGCCTCTACGCTTTGCTAAGCCCTGGAAACCACTCATCCATAGTTCTTCCTTTTCCAGAAAGTCATATAGTTGGAATCATACAGTATGTAACCTTTTTAGACTGGCTTCTTTCACACAGTAATATGCATTTAAGGTTCCTCTATATGTTTTCACAGTTTGATAGCCCATTGTTTTAAATCGCTGAATAATATTCTATTTCTTAGATGTACCATAGTTTGTTTATCCATTCACTCATTGAAGGGCATCTTGGATGAGTCCAAGTTTTGACAATAAAAAATAAGCCGGGCTCAGTGACTCAGCCTGTAATCCCGCACCTTTGGGAGGCTGAGGTGAGTGGATTGCCTGAGCCCGCGGGTTCGAGACCCGCCTGGGCAACTTGGCGAGACCTCATCTCTGCAATAAATCAAAAATTAGCCAGGTGTGGTAGCACGTACCTGTAGTTCCAGCTACTCGGAAGGCTGAGGCGGAAGGATCACCAGAGCCCAGCAGGTCGAGGCTGCGGTGGCCGGGAGCGGCCACTGCACTCCAGTCTAGGTGATAGAGTGAGACTCCAACTCAAAAAAAATAAAAAATTAAAAATAAGGCTATTATAAGCCTTTGTCGTGTAGGTTTTTGTGTAGACATAAATTTTCAACTCAGTTGGATAAATACCCAGGGGTGCAACTGCTGACTGTATAGTAAGAACATGTTTCATTTTGTAAGAAAATGCCAAACTGTCTTCCAAAGTGACGGTACCATTTTGCATTCCCACCAGCAATGAATGGGAGTTCCTGTTGCTCTGCATCCTTGGCAGCCATTTAATATTGTCACTGTTTTGGATTTTAGTCATTCTAATATGTATATGCTGGTATCTCATTATTGTAGTTTGCAATTCCCCAGTGACATATGAAGTTGAGTGTCTTTTCATATGCTTATATATTTTTGGTGAGGTGTCTGTTCAGATCTTTGCCCACTTTTTAAATAGATTGTTTTCTTATTGTTGAGTTTTAAGAATTCTCTGTAGGCCAGGCTCAGTGGCTCAGCCTGTAATCCCAGCACTTTGGGAGGCCGAGGTGAGTGAATTGCCTGAGCCCATGGGTTCGAGACCAACCCAGGCAACTTGGCAAGACCTCGTCTCCACAATAAATAAAAAACTAGCCAGGCATGGTAGCACACACCTGTAGTTCCAGCTACTTGGAAGGCTGAGGTGGAAGGATCGCCGGAGACCAGGAGGTCAATGCTGGGGTAGCCATGTGTGTGCCACTGCACTCCAGCCTGGGCAACAGAGTGAGACTCCAAATCAAAAAAAAAAAAAGAATTATCTATATATTTTAGATACAAGTCCTTTATCAGATATGCATTTTGCAAATATCTTCTCTCAGTCTGTGGCTTGTCTTTTCATTCTTTAATATTGTCTTTTACAGAGCAGAAGTTTTTAATTTTAATGAAGCCTAGCTTATTAATTTTTTCTTTCATGGTTCATGCTTTTGCTGTTGTATCAAAAACTCATTGCCAAGCACAAGGTTAGCTCAGTTTCTTCCTGTAATGGTCTAGGACTTTTATGGTTTCACATTTACCATTTAGGTCTATGACCCATTTTGAGTAAATTTTTGTGAAAGGTGTAAGGTCTGTATCTAGATTCCTTTTTGTGCATGTGGATGTCTAGTTGTTCCAGCACTATTTGCTGCAAAAACAGTCATCTCTCCATTGTATTGCCTATGCATCTTTATCATAGATCGGTTGACTATATTTGTGTAGGTCTATTTCTGGGCTTCCTGTTCTGTTACATTATTCTGTTTGTCTATTATTTTACCAATATCACACTATCTGTAGCTTTATAGCAAGTCTTGACGTTAGACAGTTTCCAACTTTGTTCTTCGATGTTGTATTGGCTCTTCTGGGTCTTTTGCCTCTCCATATAAACTTTATAATTAGTTTGTTGATATCCACAAAGTAACTTGCTGGGACCTGTATTGGGAATTACACTGAATCTATATGTCAAGTTGGGAAGTACTGACGTCTTAATATTGAGTTTTCTGATTCATGGAGATGGAATATCTCTCCATTTATTTAGACCTTCAATTTTCTTTCATTAGAGACTTTTAGACTTTCTCATATAGATGTTATACATAATTTGTTAGATGTAGAGCTGTTTCATTTTGTTTCAGTGCTAATGTAAATGAGTTTTTTTTATTTTAAATTTCAATTGCTCATTTCTGTTCCAGTAGACCTTGTTTTATGGTGCCTCATGGATAAGGCATTTTTGACAGACTAAAGGTTTGTGGCAACCCTGTGTTGAGCAAGTTCATGGCTGCTGTTTTGTCAACCACATATGCTCAGTTTGTGTCTCTGTGTTACATTTTGGTAATTCTCACAATATTTCAAACTTTATTATTATTATATCTATTGTGGTGATCAGTGATCATTCATGATACTATTGTAATTTTGGGATGCCACAAACCATGCCCATGTAAAATGGCAAACTTAATTGCTAAGTGTCATGAGTGCTCTGAACCACTCCACCAATTGGCTGTTACCCCATTTCTTTCCCTCTCCTTGAGCCTCTGTATTCCCTAAGATACAACAATATTGAAAGTAGGTCAGTGAATAACCCTACAATGGCCTCTCAGTGATCAAATGAGAGGAAGAGTCACAAGTCTTTCACTTCAAATCAAAAGCTAGAAATGATGAGGCTCAGGGAGGAAGGCATGTCGAAAGCTAAGCTAAGCTGAAAGCTGGGCCTCTGGCATCAGTTGGCCAAGTTGTGGATGCAAAAGAAAAATTCTTGAAGGAAATGGAAAGCGCTGCTCCAGTGAACACACAGGAGTGATAAGAAAGCAAAACACCTCATTGCCGATATGAAGAAAGTTTGAGTGGTCTGGATAGAAGATCAACCAGCTGCAACACTCCCTCAAGCCAAAGTCTAATCCAAAGCAAGGCATTAATTCTCTTCAATTCTATGAAGGCTGAAAGAAGTGAGGAAGCTGAGAAGAAAAGTTGGAAGCTAGCAGAGGTCAGTTCATGAGGTTTGAGAAAAGAAACCATCTCTACTACATCAACGTGCAAGGTGAAGCAGTAAGTGCTGATGGAGAAGCTGCAGCAATTATCCAGAAGATCTAGCTCAGATTATTGATGAGGGTGATTACCCTAAACAACAGATTTTCAATGTAATCAAAACATGCTTATGTTGTAAGAAAATGCCATCTACAACATTCATAGCTAGAGAGGAAAAGTAAATGCCTGGCTTCAAAGCTTCAGAGGAAAGACTTTCTTTTAGGGGCCAATGTAGCTGGTGACTACAAGTTGAAACCAATGCTCATTTATCATTCTGAAAATCCTAGGGCCCTTAAGAATTATGCTATGTCTACTCGGCCTGCACTCTATAAATGAAACAACGGAAACTAGGTGACAGTACATCTGTTTACAGCATGGTTTACTGAAAGTTTTTAAGTCCACTGTTGAGTCCTACTGCTCAGAAGAAAAAAAAAGGATTCTCTTTAAATCATTACTGCTCATTGACAGTGCACCTGGTCACTCAAGAGCTCTGATGGAGATGTACAAAGAAATGAATGTTGTTTTCATTTCTGCTAACACAACATTCATTCACAACATAACAAAACACCCATGGATCAAGGAGTAATTTTGACTTTCAAGTCTTATAGTTTAAGAGTTGCATTTTATTGCAATTCAAAACCACATTGAGATACCACCTAACCCCAGTAAGAATGGCTATCATTAATAAAACAAACAACAACAGATGCTGGTGAGGATGCAGAGAAAAAGGAACGCTTCTACACTTCTGGTAAGAATGCAAACCTAGTGCATCCTCTCTGGAAAACAGTGTGGCAGTTTCTGAAAGAATTAGAAATTGACCTTCTATATGACCCAGCAGTCCCCTACTGGGAATATACCTGGAGAAACTCAAATTATTCTACAAAAAAGATACCTGCACACGCATGTTTAATGCAGCACTAGTCACAATAGCAAAAACATGGAACCAACCAGTTTTCAAATCTGAACTGGATTTTTAAAATGTAGTACATATACACAGTGGAATATTATGCAGCCATAAATAAGGACAAACATATGGACTTTGCAGCAACGTGGATGGAGTTAGAGTTTACCATACTCAGTGATCCATCACAGAAATAAAGAACAGAGTACCACATGTTCTCACTCAGAAGCAGACCCTGAACAATTACCATAATACTTTAAGAAAGGGATTGACAGTAGCGGGATACAACCAAGGTGGGGGTGGCAGGGGGGACACAAGATCAATAAAGATACCTGATCTCAAACCAGGCAAAGTGGGGACCAAAGGGAGGCCCAAACCTTACCTGTATATCATGACTACTTGTATAGCTAATCCTGAATTGTACCCATCCTTAAAATAAAGTTTTTTTTAAAAACTTGCATTTTGTAAGGCTACAGCTGTCATAAACAGTGATTCCTCTGATGGATCTAGACAAAGTAAATTGAAAACCTTTTGGAAAGGAGTCATCATTCTAGATGCCATCAAAAACAATCATGATTCAGGGAGGAGATCAAAATATTCACATTACCAAGAGTTTGGAAGAAATGGATTCCGACCCTCACAGATGACTTTCAGGGATCCAAGACTTCAGTGAGGAAAGCAACCACAGATATGGTAGAAATAGCAAGAGAACTAGAATTGGAAGTGTAACCTGAATTGCTGTAATCTCATGATAAACCTTAACAGGACACATCAAGTAGAGCATCTGAGAAAGAACACTGGAATTCAGCAGGGAAGTGACATGGCCCCTCTGAGGCATGAGAAGAGAGGGAAGCAATGCAGCCTGCCTAGCCAGGACACTCTCAGAGTGAGAGGGACTCCCTATTGTGAGGAAAAGGTGAGCAAGCAATTCCCAGTAGTCCATCCCACCATGGATGCCCGTAATACAAGCCACAGGAAAGACCCTTGACCCTCACAGGTCTTGAGCCTTGTTTATAGAGCTGCCTGGAGTCCATGTGACTGCATTGTTTCAGAGAAGGAATTCACTCTGGGTTCTACTCAATCATCCCCTGAGATCCAAATTGCTGCAGCAAACACCATATTGAGAGTCCAGCCCCCGTCAGAATATGTCCTATCCTAGGGCCCAAAGGTTCCTGCATGTATACATCCCTGAAGCCCCAATGATATCCCCCCATGTACACTCAGATGGCTGCAGTGCCACAACACAAGGTGGACCCAGCTGGGTCCCCAAGGCCACCGTACATTGAACAGACAGTGCAGCACACCATGCAGGCTATCCCCAGGACAAAGGGAGCCAACGCATGCACTCCTCAGAACCAGAGAGCTGCCTGCCTGGGATTCTGACAAAAGCACCACCCCCTGTAGCAGTAGGGCGATCATACACCCGCTTTTGCTTTCAGTGATTTTGACAACTGGACTGCCCCACTCCAGCACCTACGCATACCATCACCATCACCAGCACTTATGCACACCATCCAAGGACCTGAGGACAAATTCAACCCACCTACTTCTGCTGCCACCACCCATATGAACTGTCTGAGGGCCTGAGGATCGCTCCATCCCATCCACCACTGGCAGCCATGAATACCTTATAGAGGCCCCAAGACTGACCTGCATAGCCTTTTACTATGGCTGCCCACTCAACTGGTGGCCCAATGGCTGACTCATCACTGTTGCTGCTACCACTGGAGTCCATGCATCCTGCCTGAAGGCCCATCTACTGTCCCACCCAGGCCTTCCATCAGCACCACAGGTACCTGCGTATAACCCCTGGGGACCCAAAGACTAGCACACCTAGTACACTGCCACCACCACCTGTGCCTGCACATGCCAGCCAGGTTCCTGAGGAGCAGACTGCTTGGTGTCCTCATCTCCAGCAAAGCCTTACCACAGCCTCTTCTAACAACTGTAGCCTAGCCACTGAGAAACTCACAGACACGCTAGCATTGATTACAGACAAAGAAATCATACAGAGACTACACTACTGCACCAATTCTGAATTAAAGCCAAAGCATTCGACCCAACCAACACTATAGATACATGTACAGGAAACACTCTTTCCCTATGAAAGCCAATCCATAAAACTGGAAGAAGTAACTGTTGCACCAGATGCACAGATATTAATGTAAGGGCACAATAAACATAATAAATCAGAGAAACATGATACCTCCAAAGGAACACAGTAATTTTCCAGTGAAAGATCTCAAAGAGAAGGAAATTTATGAAGTGCAAAAAAAGTAATTCAAAATAATAATCTTAAGGAAACTCAATGAGCTATGAGACAACACAGACAATACAAAGAAATCAGGGAAACAATTCATGATCTGAATGAGAAATTTGATACAGAGATAGATACCATAAAAAAGAACCAAACAGAAATACTGGAACTAAAGGATTCAAAGAATGAAATAAAAAACACAGTCAAGAGTTTTAACAATAGACCAGAACAAGCAGAACAAATAATTTCTTAAATAAAGCCTTTCCCAGATAAGCAAAAATTGAGTAAATTCGTCATCACTAAACAATAAATACTTAAAAGAGTCCTACATCTGGAAGTGAAAGGACAATATCTACAATCATGAAAACACACAAAATTATAAAACTCACTGGAAGAGCAAATATACAAATGAGAAGGGAAAGGAACCAAATGTTAGGACTAAGGAAAATCATCAATAAAAAAAGTAAACAATAAAAGGAAAAAATGAACAAAGGATATACAAAACAACCAGAAAACAGTTAATAAAATTATAGAAGTAAGTCCTCACCTATCAATAACAACCTTGGATATAAATGTTTCAAATTCTTCAATTAAAAAATATAGACTGGTTGAATTGATTTAAAAAACAAGATCTAACTATTTGCTGCCTATATGCAAAAGCACTAAAAGACATCAAAAATGACAAAGTCAGAAACCTTACCTGTAAAAACACACATAGACTGAAAGTGAAGGGATGAGGAAAAAATGCTCCATGCATATGGAAACCGAAAGCTTGCAGGAGTAGCTATACTTATATCAGACAAAATAGACCTTAAATCAAAAATAGAAAGAATGGCTCAGTGGCTCAGCCTGTAATCCCAACACTTTGGGAGGCCGAGGTGAGTGGATTGCCTGAGCCCGCGGGTTCGAGACCCGCCTGGGCAACTTGGCGAGACCTCATCTCTACAATAAATCAAAAATTAGCCGGGCGTGGTAGCACGCACCTGTAGTTCCAGCTACTTGGAAGGCTGAGGCAGAAGGACCGCTGGAGCCCAGCAGGTCGAGGCTGCGGTGGCTGAGAGCGGCCACTGCACTCCAGTCTGGGCAGCAGAGTGAGACTTCAACTCAAAAAAAAAAAAAAAAGAAAGAAAGAAACAAAGAAGGTCATTATATGAGGGGGAACCAAAAAAACTAGAATTATCTGTTGGAGAGCAGGCCCTTATAGTACAGGCTTCCCCCTAGAGGTAAGAATTCCAGGAACCCACCAGCACCAGTGTACCAGCTAATATTGTCATGAGAGACTGTGTTTGGCTTTAGTAAATTTTTTTGGAGATTAGTTCAATGTGTTTGCCTGTTTCATGATGGGTAATTTACAAGAACAATCTGTCCACACTGCACTGGGTGCTCAGTAGTTTTTGACCAAAATGGCATGATTCCTATGCCCCACCCTTCCTATTCATCCAACCTCAGCCCAAGCAACTTTTTGTTTCCCTGGATGAAAAAAATTCCTCAAAGGGAAACATTTTGCCAATATGGAAGAGGTGAAACAAAAAAAGCAAAATCACTAGAAGACATCAAGAATGACAAGGTCAGAAACTGTTTTGAGCAATAGAAAAAGTTTCTTGATAAGTGTATTGCAACAAACAGAGATTACTTTGAAGGTGACTGAAGTTTAGACATGTGAAAATAAATATACAATTTTTATGAATAAATTCCATTTTGGGGAGGTCTCCCTGCATATAATGATAAAGGGACCAATTCAATAAGCAGATATAATAACTGCATCCAACAGCAGAACACCCAGATATATTTAAAAAAATTACTAAAGAGAGAGATAGACCCCAGTATATTAATAGTTGGGGAACATTAACACCCCTCTTTCAGGACTAGACAGATTACCTAAATAGAAAATCAACATAATGGTAGCAAATATCTGTCTGGGGACGGGGAAACACCTCTTATCAACAGGGTGCCTGAATGAAACATATTTGTATACCTAACCCTTAACTGTACCCCCCAACATCATAATAAAAAATATTGATTAAAAAAAAAAAGAAAATCAACAAAGAAACCTCAGATATAATCTGTACCATAGACCAAATGGACCTAACAGACATTTACAAAACATGTTATCCAACAGTTGCAGAATACATATTCTTCTCAGCACATGGAACATTCTCCAGGATAGACCATATGTTAGAACATGAAACAAGTCCCAACAAATGTGTAAAAATTAAAATCATATCAAATGATTGGAATAAAATCGCAATGGAATAAAACTAGAATAAAAAGAGGAACTTTGGAAACTGTGCAAATAATGGAAATTAAACAACATGCTCCTGAGTGACCATTGGATCAATGAAGAAATTAAGAACCTCAAAAAATTTATTGAAACAAATGAAAATGGAAACACAATATACAAAAACCTACAAGGTACAGCAAAAACAGTGCTAAGAGGGAAATGTATAGCAGTAAACACCTAAAAAAAAAAGTTTACTTCAAATAAACCAAGTAATGATGTACCTCAAGGAACTGGAAAGACAAAAACAAGCCAAACACAAAAGTATTAAGAGGAAAGAAATAAACATTAGTAGAACTAATGAAATATATATATGATCAAGGAAATGAAAAGTTTTTTTTAAGAAGATAAACAAAATCAATAAACCTAGCTAGACTGCCTAAGAAAAAAAAAGAGAAGACCCAAATAAATAAAATCAGAAACAAAAAAAGAGACATTACAGCTGATACCACAGATGGTGGTTCACATCTGTAATCCCAGCACTTTGGGAGGCAGAGGTGAGAGGATTACCTGAGTCCAGGGGTTCAAGACCAGCCAGGGCATCTTGGTGAGACCTCATCTCCACAATAAATCAAAAAAATTATCTGGACATTGTGGCACGTGCCTGTGGTTCCAACTACTTGGAAGGCTGAGGCAGAAGGATCACCTGAGCCCAGTAGATCAGGGCTGCAGTGGCCGTGAGGGTACCCCTGCACTCCAACCTGGGTGACAGAGTAAGACTGCAACTCAAAAAAGAAAAAAGAAAAAAAACTGTTATGAGCAACTCTATGCCAACAGTTTGGAAAACCTGGAGGAAATGGATAAATTCCTGGCCACAGAAAACCTACCAAGATTGAACCAGTAAGAAACAGAAAACTTGAACAGATCAATAATGAGTAACAGAATTGAATCAGTAATAAGAAGTCTCCTGACAAAGAAAAGTCCAGTTCTGATGGCTTTACTGTTGAATCCTGCCAAACTTTTAAAGAACTAGCACCAAGTCTCCTCAAACTATTCCCCAAAATCAAAGAGGAAATAATTCTTCCTTATTTATTCTATGAAGCCAGCATTGCCCTGATACCAAAACCAGACAAGGACACAACCAAAAAAAAGGAACAACAAAATTGCTGATGAACATAGATGCAAAGATTCTCTACAAAATATAGCAAACTAAATCCAACAACATAGCCAAAAGATAAGGTGCAAGGATGATTTAACATATGCAGACACATAAATGTGATACATCACATCAACAGAATGAAGAACAAAGACATTATTATCTAAAGGGATGCAGAGAAAGCATTTGATAAAATTCGATATCCCTTCATGATAAAAAAAAAAAACTCTCAACAAATTAAGCATAAAAGGAATATACTTCAACACACTGAAGGTCATATATGACAAATCCACAGCCAACATCATACTGAATGGAGAAAGGCTGAACGTCTTTCTTCTACTGGGAGTAGACAAGTATGCCTACTTTCACCAACAGTACTGGAAGCCTTAGTCAGAGTAATTAAGCAAGAGAAATAAGTAAAGGGCATCCAGACTAGAAAAGGAGAAGTTAAATTGTCACTCTTTGCTAATAGTATGATCTTATATAGTTTATAAAATCCTAAAGACCCTGTCAATAAACTCTTAGAACTGATCAATGAATTTAATAAAGTTGCAATATACAAAATTAATAGTGTTTCTATATACCAGTAACAAACTAGCTGAAAAAAAAGTCAAGAAAGCAATTGCATTTACAATAGCTATCAAAGAAATGATCTAGGAATATGTTTAATCAAGCAGGTGAAAGACCTCTACAATGAAAACTACAAAACACTGATGACAGAGATTGAAGATGATAGAAACAATGGAAAAGACATCCAATGCTCATAGATTAGAAGAACTAACATTGTTAAAATGACCATACATCCCAAAGCAATCTACAAATTCGGTGCATTCCCTATTTAAATGTCAATGACAATCTTCACAGAAATAGAAAAAGCAATTCTAAAATTTGTATGGAACCACAAAAGACTCTGAATATGCAAAACAATACTGAACAGAAAGAACAAAGCTGGAGGCATTCCACTACCTGACTTCAAAATATACTAAAAAAAATAGTAACCAAAACGGCATGATATTGGTATAAAAACAGGCAAATAAGCCAATGGAACAGAATAGAGAGCCCATAAATAAATCCACATGTTTATAGTCCATAGGTTTTTGACAATGGCACCAAGAACATACATTGGGGAAAGGACATGCTCTCAATAAATGGTGCTATGAAAACTGGACATCCATGTACAGAAGAATAAAACTAGAGCCTATATCTTACAATATACAAAATATCAACTCAAAATGGATTAAAGACACAAAAGTATAAAACTAACAGAAAAAAACATGGAAAACACTTCAAGACGTTGAACTAGGCAAAGATTTTATGGCTAAGACTTTAAAAGCACAAGCAACAAAACCAAAAAGAGACAAATGCAACTATATTATACTAAAAAGCTTCCACACAGCAAAAGAAACAATCAGTAGAGTGAAGAAACAACTTGTGGAATGGAAGAAAACAATTGCAAACTATTCATTTAACAAGGGACTAGTATACAGAATATAAGAGGAACACAAACAACGCAACAGTAAAGGAAAAATTAATTCAGTTTAAAAGTAAGCAAAAGGCCAGGCACAGTGTCTTACACCTGGAATCCCGACACTTTGGGAAGCTGAGAATCAATTGAGCCCAAGAATTAAGACCAGGAACATAGCGAGGTCTCATCACTACAAAAAATCAAAAATTCTGCCAGGCATGGTGGCACACATCTATAGTCCCAGCTACTTGGGAGGCTGAAGCAGAAGAATTACCTGAGCCTGGGAGATTGAGGCTGTTGTGATCCAGGACGGTGCCTCTGCATTTCAGCCTGGGCGACAGAGTGAGACCCTGACTTAAAAAAAAAAAACTGTAGGCAAAGGATCTGAAAAGACATTTCTCAAAAGAAGACATACAAATGGCAAAAAATAAAAATAAAAATGCTAAACATAACTTATCGGAAAATACATCACTAATTAAGAGAATGGCTATTATCAGAAAGACAAAAAGTAACAAAAGCTGGTGTGGGTATGAAGTAAAGGGAACTCTTCCTATACATTGTTGGTAGGAATGTAAATCAGTAGAACCATTATGGAAAATAGTGTGGAGGTTTCTCAAAAAATTAAAAATAGAACTACCAAATGATTCAGCTATCCCACTACTGGGCATTTATCCAAAGGAAAGGAATCAATATATGAAAGGCATACTTGTATCCCTATGTTTATTGCACTATTCACAACAGCTAAGGTATGGAATCAACCTATATATCCATCAACAGAGGAATGGTTAAAGAAAATTTTTTATGTATATACAACGGAATACTATTCTGCCATTTATAAAAAATCCTGTTCTTCACGGCAACATGAATAAGCCTGAAGGACATTAGGTTAAGTAAAAAAGTCAGACACAGAAAGATAAATACCACATGTTCACATTTATATCTGGGAGCTAAAAAATTTTTGAGCTCATGGAAGTAGAGGATAGAATTGTGGGTATTGGAAACTGGAAAAGGTAGTAGGTGGAAATGTGGTGGGGCAGGGAGAGGTTGATTAACAAATACAAAATTACAGCTAGATAGGAGGAATTAGTTCTGGTGTTCTGTAGCACTGTAAGGTGAGCATGACTAACTATAATTATTGTACGTTTTCAAAAAGGTAAAAAGAGAAGATTTTGAATGTTCAAAATACAAAGAAATGATAAATGTTTGGGGTGATGTATATGCTAATTATCCTGATTTGATTATTACACATTTTATACACCTATCGAAATAGCAGTTTTTATCCCATAAATATATATAATTATTACATGTCAACTAAAAATAAAGGGAAAAAACTTTTTTTTTTGAGTTGGAGTTTCACTCTGTCACCCAGGCTGGAGTGCACAGCCACCCCAGCATTAACCTGCTGGGCTCCCATGATCCTTCCGCCTCAGCCTTCCAAGTAGCCAGAACTACAGGCACACGCTACCACACCCAGCTAATTTTTTATTTTTTTATTGTAGAGCCGAGGTCTCACCAAGTTGTTCGGGCTGGTCTCAGACCCATGGGCTCAGGCAATCCACTCGCCTCGGCCTCCCAAAGTGCTGGGGTTACAGGCTGAGCCACCAAGCCCGGCCAGGGAAAAAAAAAAACTTTTAACAGATAAAGAGTTGCTTCCTATGGATTGAACAAAGAAAGTAGTTTCTTGAGATAGAATCTTCTCCTGGTGAAGATGCTGTGAACATTATTGAAATGATAGCAAAAGATTTAGAATATTCTGTAAACTTAGTTGATAAAACAGTGGCAGGGTTTGAGAGGATTGCCTCGAATTTTGAAAGAAGTTCCACTGTGAAAGAAGTTCTATTGCACGCTACAGAAAAATTTTTCATGAAAGAAACAGTCAGTGTGGCAAACTTCCTTGCTGTCTTATTTGAAGACGTTGCCCAAACCACCCCAACTTTCAGCGACCAATACGTCAGTCAGCTGCCAATCCTTCCACCAACCAAAAGATTATGACTCACTGAAGACTCAGATGATCATTAGCATTTTTTAGCAATAAAGTATTTTTAATTAAGGTGTGTACATGTTTAGACATAATGCTATTGCACACTTAACAGGCTACAGTATAGTATAAACATAACGTTTATATGCACTGGGAAGCCAAAAATTTCATGACTTACTCTATTGCAATATTCGCTTTATTGCAATATTCGCTTTATTGTAGTAGCACCAAACCTGCAGTATCTCCAAGGTCTGCCTGTATATAGGAAAGCAATTGACTTTTGTATATTAAGCTAGTATTCTGCAACCTTGCCATAATTGCTTATTAGTTCCAGGAGTTTGGAAGTTGATTCTTAGGGACTTTTTACCTAGACAATCATGTCATCTGCAAATAGAGGCAATTTTATTTCTAGCTAAGACTTCCTGTATGATGTTGAATAGGAGTGGGGAGATGGGACATCCTTGCCTTGTCCTAAGTCTTCAGGGGAAAGCACCATTATTTTTGTCTTAGTATATCTTTTTTTCTTAAGTTTTTTTTAATGCTATGAAGTAATTCTGATGGCCAAAGCTGAGGATACCTTTGGAAAGATGACAGGAAGGTCAAATGATGATGTGGACAGAGCATAGATCATGAGGGGCCTTGTGAGCTAAGAAGAGGAGTTTAAACTTCAAAATTAAAGAGATTTCATCAGGGGAGTGACATGATCAGATTTGCCCTGGCTGCGGGGTGAGAGCAGATGAAGAGGCGAGGCTGATGACCCAGAGATGGCTGGATGTTTTTGCAATAGTTCAGGCAGGAACTGATGGTGGCCTAAACCAAGGCAGTGGCCATGTGGACAGAGAGAAATGGATGGCTGTGAGAGATAGGTCTTGGTGACTGACTGATGGGGGACAAGGGGTCAGTGAGGGCACTGCCCAGATTTCTGCATGGGTGATGGATAGCAGACCTCTTCACTGAGGCAGGGAGCAGAATGAAAGTGAACTTGGGAGAGAACATGAAGGGTTCGTTGCTGGACAAAAGTTTGAGAAGGCTGAGGGCCTTCTGGGCAAAGGGGCTCAGAAGATTGGATGTGGCTTCTTAGAGCATGAGAGAGTAGTTTGTCCAGTAGACAGAGATTTGTGGGAAGAGGGTTGGTTAGCCCATTGAAGATGGGTGTCATGGGAACAAGTGTGGTGCCTCAGAGACAGTGGGTACAATGAGAAATGGAGTCTCAATGGAAACCGCTGAGTTAACTAAGCGGGTGATGGGCACAGGAGGAGGAGCCAGGGAAAGAGAATTGGAAATGCTGGTCAATAAGGTCAGGGATAGCCAGGAGAGAGAGTCATCACAGATAGGGGTTGGGAGAGAGATCTGTACCCAGGCAGAAGGTCAAGAGAGAGCCATTCACACATGGGGAGAGTTTGAAGAAGGAAGAAGAGGTCTCCAGAGACAAATGCCCCAGACCAATGCAAAGACGGACAGGTGTCCCATGACCTGGCCCCGTGCTCAGTGCTCCTGCGTTGCATCTCAGCCCTTCCTCTGCTTTACAAAGCCTGATGGGAAGATTGGCTGTTTCTGCATTTCAGATACAGCAGGTGTGGATAAACCTGCCAAATATGTTTAAAAGGTTTTTAAAATATGATTTGTCTTCTCAGAAGAAAGGAAAACAACTCTCCTTTTTTGAGCACTACTAGTGATGATGGTGAGGAGGTGTTGGACATACGGATCTGAGGTTCAGGGAGAGGTGTGGGCTGGAGATGGGAATTCAGATGCAGTCACTGTGTAGATGACATTGAAAGCCCTTAGATGAGGGCACCACGGGTGGCCACAGTGATGGAGAATAGGGGACTAAGGACTGACCCTGGATCTTGCCAATGTCTGCAGGCTGGAAAGGTGGGCAGAGAGTGGCAAAGAAGATATAGCAGAAGCCCAGAGATAGGAAAAAAATCAGATGAGTTTGGTGTCTTGGAAACCACATGAAGAAAGTGTTTAAGGAGGAAGTTTTGATGAACTGCGTCAAATGCTGCTTTTAGATCAAGTGAGATTAGGACCAAGAATTGACTGTGTATGTGTGTGTATGCATGCACCTCCATATGGGATTTTTGTTTCTTTTTTTTTAACTTTCAAAAAATTTTTATTGTAAAGATGTGGGGTACAATTCAGGGTTAGGTATACAAACATTGATCATGCAGGTACCCCTGTTAATGAAGTATGGCCCTCCCTCCCCTAGCAGTTTCCCTCAACTGCCAATTCACCCCCCCAACAGTTTCCCATTACTGCCAATCACTTTCCTATAGCATTATAATTGTTCAAGATCATCTTATGAGTGACAACATATGGAACTCTGTTCTTTGTTTCTGTGATAAATCACTGAGCATGACAGACTCCAGATCCATCCAGGTTACTGCAAAGTCCACTTATTTGTCGTTCTTTATGTACCCCACAATATCAAAATAAAAAATATCAATTACAAAAAAAAAATAAAACAAGTGGATGATTTTTGTTTCTTTTAAGGAAAATAATTTGAGACAATTTCCCCCAAAAGTAAACTTTTGTAGGATCACGTACCGATGGTATGATCCCATGGGGAAGGTTCTTTATGTTTTCCCAAGCCTTCCATTCGTACCAGGCCGCCATCCATGCCTCCGCCTGGCCATTCTGAAATGGTTTTGAAATGGAGAGCCATGGCAGATAGCACTAAAGGTCACTGGACATTGAACCCCCAGGCAAGCCACCAGTCAGCCCCTGTGGCAGCATCCTGAGGCTGCCTTCACTCCCTAAATTATCCCCTCATCTGCTTCCCAGGCAGGTAGCAACAGAAGAAGGAATCATGTGAAATGCAGTCACCCATGGGAACCATTACAGAAATGGCAGAAGGTTGGTTCCCACAGGCTGCCAAGCTACCTACATCAGGAATTCCCTGCACTCTGGTTTCTGTGGCTTTCTGGCCATTTGAGCAGTGATCAAATTAAGGGCAGTTTGGTGCAGAGAGGTATTCCAAACTTTGCTCCGCATTCTTGGTCTTACCATCCTTTTTTTGTGGAAGCAAATGAGGGATTTGGAATCATGGAACTACACTTGGCTTTAAAATTGGTAGCTTATACCAGTTATGTTTCTATGGAAACAGATATTGGAAGAGGCAAACACACATAGAGGTTTAAATAATTTTAATTCTTATCTTCTACCTCCCTCTACAGTTGCTCTGGGGGAAAAAGCCAATCCTAAAGTCAGGCAATTTCAGGAAACAGCTGGTATCTTCATAAAACTTGTCCAAGCCCCACCTCACACTATTTGTTTAGAAGTAAAGAGACATCAGAATAGTCAGGGTAGGGGGAGCTCTGGAGATCAGGGCCCACTCTACTTTGTGGGCTGTTCACAGGGATCCTGGTGGCCCATGATTTTTGATGCTAAGGGTCACACTCCAAGTGATGGGTTATCACTGCCAAAGCCTCCAGCCCTGGACAGTGAGAAGGGTCTTTATCACCCGTAGTTATCCATGGTGTCCTGGGTGGCCTGACCTGGGCCTCAGCCAGATGCAGACCATGGTCCCAGTAGGGCAGGGAGACTCAGCAAAGGCCTTTCTTGTTGGTCTGTTACCCAAGGGCCACCAGACACGGACCTTTTTACATCCTCCCAGGGAGGGCTGTACCATCTGACGTTCGACCACATCTTTCTCCCCTTTAAGATCCTGCCACTCAGCTAGAGGATGAAGTCTGTACTCCTTAGTTCAGGTCAGGACACCTTTGATGATCTGACCCATTTGCCTTCCCAGCCTCACCTCTCACAAACCCCTTCCTCACTCCTTGTCCTCAGCTATCCTGAGCTATGGGTACTTCTCCAAAGAATCATACTCTGTCCTCCTCTATTCCTGTGTCCTCTCTACCCAGACCACCCTCCTTCCCACCCCAGTGTGCCATCTTCATATGTAAAATTCCTACATGACCTTCAAGAGGCAGCTTAGAAGCATCTCCTCCAGAAGGCTCTAGATTGCATGGGCTGCCTGGACACCTCTGTCCTTTGCCTCCACCTCACTCTGTTCGCTCTCATTCTGGTCACAACACTGGTAATTGTGCGCCTGGCCCCTCTTGTCTGTGACCTCCTCAGAAGCGAAGGCCATCTGTGTGTCCCCAGCACCCACCGCCAGAGCCTGGCTCGAAGTAAGCACTCAGTAAATATTTATTGACTAAATTGCTGCCTCCACCTGGAACCCTCCCCACGCCTCCATATGTCCAGATTCCACCCATCTGTCTGGGCCCATTAAGCCGGCTTCTCGAAGAAATGTCTTTGCCGAGTTGCAATTTAATTTAATAGAACACCCTCACCCTTTGTCAAGAGCCCACTTCTGGGACTGAGGCTGCCAATTGAAGGATGATTCAGCATCTTCTCCAAAGGACTGTTTCTCATTCGGTGACTTGGTGCCCCTGAGATAAAGATGCACAAGATAGATTCTCGTGGAATTTAGTGCCAGGAAATAGGCTGTGCTCTCCCCGTGAACTTGTGTCTACTTCCTTCCCTCCATCAGGAAATCGCAACTGGATAAGTCATTCTGTTTTCTTTTTAACCTTGGCTGCCAGAAAGTTGGAGCCAAATTCAACACTCAGCTGCAATAACCATCTTATCTCAGGTTCCTGGAGGATTATCTCTCCTTCTGATCATTTGTCTTTATTTTTAACTGTCCTGTTGTATTTAGGCTTTTATTGTGTGCTGGCTCAGGCCTTTGGGGAGAGGGGGCAGGGTGTAACTTCCAGATTAAGTTATTAAAACGAGAACGCCAGGCAAGATTTAATTGGAATGATATGCTGGAGAGACATTTTAAGGGTGTCCACAGACATTCGCCTGCTGGCACAGATCCCGGCCAGCCCCGCTCAGCTCTGCACTCAGCACTGTGGATATGGATGTGCTTGGGCCCAGTGTCTGGACGGAGGGACTCTGCCAGCCACAGCTGTCATTCTGGAACACCCTGTGTCAGAAGGCGTCTTAGATACATGAGAGATTGCCATTTATTTCATCTTCCTGGTTGACTTTTTTTGTGTCTTAGGGAGGCACCTGGACAGGCACAGGCAGCCACCAGCACCAGGGGCAGCCCTGAAGCTGGAAATTCTTCATCTCTACCCATCCGGGTACCCTCCAGGGAATGGATTGTTTACTAGAAATTCCCAAGTGTCATGGAACAGAATGACTGGAAAATTGTGTGAGATCCTGGCATCTTCCGACCTCTGTGTTTGCCTTGTTAAAGCTATTCCAGTTCAAAAAAACAATAGCAAAAAGCTGTTGCATTTTGATTATTTTTTTCCCAACCCTACATGCCCATGTTGGCAGAAACATAGGCTGTGTCCCCAACGAAGACCTTTTTTTTGCAGGGGAATTTCAACCAACCTTCCTCTTTGTAGATGATATTTCATCAAGATGCTCATTTGACATTTATAGGCTACCTGTTGTATGCTAAGCTCCTTTAGGTACTGCAGAGTCTGATGGACAAGATGAGACATATTCATAAGGGATCATGTTGGCAATTTGCTGCTGGTAGGTCTGTGGTCAGTGCTGTAAGAGAAACATACACACAACACAGAGTAGGTTGTGGTATTAAGATTTTTTTTTTTTTTTTTTTTTTCTGAGTCTCACTCTGTCACCCAGACTGGAGTACAATGGCATGCTCATAGCCACCCCAGCATTGACCTGCTGGGCAATAGTGATCCTTCTGCCTCAGCCTTCCAAGTAGCCAGAACTGCAGGCACATGTTACCCCACCCGGCTAATTTTTTTTTAATTGTACAGACAAGGTCTCGCCAAGTTGCCCAGGCTGGTCTCGAACCCATGGGCTCAGGCAATCCGCCCTCAGCCTCCCAAAGTGCTGAGAGTACAGTCTGAGCCACGAAGCCCGGCCAGAGTGGATTGTAAACAACATCAAGGCTGGGCTCGGTGGCTCAACCTGTAATCCCAGCACTTTGGGAGGCCAAGGTGAGTGGATTGCCTGAGCCCGCGGGTTCTAGACCTGCCTGGGCAACTTGATGAGACCTCATCTCTACAACAAACCAAAAATTAGCCGGGCGTGGTAGCGCGCGCGTATAGTTCCAGCTACTTGGAAGGCTGAGGCAGAAGGATCACCGGAGCCCTGCAGGTTGAGGCTGCAGTGGCCACGCCGGTCTGAGTGACAGAGTGAGACTCCAACTCAAAAAAAAAAAAACATCAAAAACACTCTCTTGGTGTCACACCTCCAAACTCTTGGTTTTGAGTTACTGTGCTGGACACTGTGTTTAATTTTCTAAAGTATGAATCAAGCTTGAATTTGGACTAGTGGATCTCAGAGGACAAAGAAGTGAGAGAGAGCATGTTAGTTAGGGTGTGCTAGGTATTGCTGCAGTAACAAAATTTTAAAAAACCCTCAGTGGATTAAAGCAATAAAGTTTTTCTCATCACAGCACTTGTCCACTGAGAATCAACTGTAAATCTCCCCCTCCCCATGGTATCCTCACTCTGGTGGGGCACCTTCTGGGATAGTTTTTGTGGCAAAGGGAAAGAGTGTGTGGCAGGATATGCACAGGCTTTTAAAGCTTCCACCCCAGAGCATCACATATCATTTCTACTTGAATGTCATTGGCCAGAATGTGTCATGTGTCCTTGCTTGAATCCAGTGGCAAAGAAGAGCAATCTTACTTTGTGCCCAGGGGAGGGAGCACCAGTCATTGCTGTCCAGTGATAATGACAATGATAGTATGTTCCACCTAGCTTTTGATTGCTGCCACACTAGAATGTGAGTTCCATGAGAACATAGAGGGAGGGAGGATTGTGTTTTATTCACTGCTGTATCTCCAGCACCCAAAAAAGTACCCAGCACATAGTACACAATGAATAAGTAATATTCGTTGAATAATTGAAGGAACTAGCCTTAGAGAAATCTTGTTCGATCTATGGAATAGTCTCTGAGAAGTCGTGTGCAAGTCCTACAGATTCTTCTGCCAAATCACATCCTGAACCATCTCGTCTGTCCACCTCCACTGTCACAGTGGGGGTCCAGACCATCATCATCTCTCATCATCTGGTATCGCAGAGTAGGGGTGCTAGGAACAAAGCTACAGATGGTGCACAATGAACAAATGGTGTGATGGATAAAGAACCTTTCTTGTTTAAGCCACTGGGTTGTTTGTTGCTGTTGTTGTTGCCACGGCTTTCCAAGGCAGGCTCCCAACTTCTGCTCATTGCTCCTACCAAGCCATTCACGGCATGACAGACAGGGATGTTTTTCTTTCCTGATTTTTTTTCTTTTTTTCTTTTGAGATAAATTGATGAATTCACATACCACAAAATTCAATTTTAAAGTGTATACTTTAATGGTTTTTAACATATTCACAAGGTTTTGCCGCCATCATCATTATCTTATTCAAGAAAAACTGTATCACCCCCATAAGAAACCCTATTTCTTTTGTCCATCACCTCTTATCTCCCTTCCTTCCAGCCCCTGGCAACCACTAATCTGTTTTCTTCCTCTTTGGATTTGCCTATTGTAGAAATTTCGTATCAATGGAATCATACAATATATGACCTTTGGTGCCTGACTTCCTTCACTTCGCAGTGTTTTCGAGGGTCCTTCATGTATGTGTGCTTTCACCCCTGTTGAAAATTATTTGAAAATCAGTTGACCATAGACTTTATTCCTTTTTTTGGCTGCATTATATTCCCTTGTGTGAATATATGTCAGCTTGCCCGTTCATCAATTCATAGGTATGTGGCATGTTTCTACTTTTTTGCTATTATGAACAATGCTCCTGTGAACATTCATGTACAAGATTCTGCGTGAATATATGTTTTCAGTTCTCCCGGAGATATACTTAGGACTGGAATTGCTGGATCACATATGGTAACTCTATGTTTAACATTTTTAGGAAGTGCCAAACAAATTTCTACCATAGCTACATCATTTTACATTCCCACCGGCAATATATGAAGTCCCAGTTACTTCAAATTGTTGTCAATACTTTTTATTTATCCATTGTTTTTATTATAGCTATCCTAGTGGGTGTAAAGTAGTAGCTTGTGGTTTTGATAAGAATGACTGTCAAATGCCTATTGACTAATGGTGTCGAGCATCTTTTTAACATGCTTATTGGACAATTGTATATATTTTTTGGAGAAATGTCTATTCATAGCCTTTGCCCTTTTTTTTCTTTTAAAGATGTGGGACACAATTCAGGGTTAGGTATACAAATGTTCATTATGCAGGTACCCTTGTTGATGAGGTGTACCCCTCCCTCCCCTGGCAATTTCCCTCAACTGCCAATCCCACTCCTCCTCCCCTGGCAGTTTCCCACTACTGCCAATCCCTTTCTTATAGTATTATGATAATTGTTCAAGGTCCACTTATGAGTGAGAACATATGGAACGCTGTTCTTCATTTCTGTGATAGATCACTAAGTATGATAGATTCTAAATCCATCCAAGTAGCTGCAAAGTCTATATGTTTGTCCTTCTTTATGGCTGCATAATATTCCGTTGTGTATATGTATCACTTTTTTTTAATCCAGTCCAGCTTCGATGGGCAGCATGGTTGGTTCCATGTTTTTGCTATTGTAAATAGCCCATTTTTAATTGAATTATTTCTCTTTTTATTGTTGAGTTATGAGTTTTATGTATTCTGGATACTAGACCTTTGTCAGATATATGATTCGTAAATATATTCTCCCACTCTGTGAGCTGTCTTTGCACTTTCACAAGAGTATCCTATAACACATGAATAATTTTAATTTTTATAAAGTCCAATATATCTATTTTTTTTTCCTTTGGTTGGTCATGCATTAGGTACCATAGCTAAGAAACCATTATCTAATCCAAAGTCATGAAAACTTACACTTACGTTTTCTGATAAGAGTTTTATGTTATTAGCTTTTGCTTGTAGGTATTTGGTCCACTCTGAGTTAATTTTTGTACATGGCATGTGGTAGTGATCCAAATTAACGATTTTGCATGTTGACATATGGTTGTCCAAGCACTATTTGTTGAAAAGAATATTCTTTCCTCATTGGATAGTCTTGGAACCCCTGTTAAAAATCAGTTGATGGTCGGACACAGTGGCTCAAGCCTGTAATACCAGCACTTTGGGAGGCTGAGGTGAGTGGATTGCCTGAGCCCGCGGGTTTGAGACCCACCTGGGCAACTTGGCGAGACCTTATCTCTACAATAAATCAAAAAATTAGCCCAGCATGGTAGCACATCCCTGTAGTTCCGACTACTTGGAAGGCTGAGACAGAAGGATCGCCTGAGACCAGCAGGTTGAGGCTGCGGTGACCATGAATGTGCCACTGCACTCCAGCCTGGATGATGGAGAGAGACTCCAACTCAAAAAAGAAAAAGAAAAAGAAAAGAAAGAAAATCAGTTGACCGTAGATGTATGGTTGCATTTCTGGACTCTCAGTTTTATCCAGTCTACGTTAGTCTGTAAGTCTATCATTATGCAAGCATCTCATTGTCTTAATCACTGCAGCTTTGTGATAATTAAAATTGAAAAATGTGTCTTCCAACTTTGTTATTATTTTTCAATATTGTTTTGACTACTCAAGTTCCCTTGAGATTATATAGGAATTATAGGATCAGTTTTTCCATGTCTGTAAAAAAAAGCTGGTAGGATTTTCATAGATCAATTTGGAGAGTGTTGCCATCTTAACAGTATTAAGTCTTCCAATTCATGATCATGGGATGTCTTTCCATTGATTTAGATCTTTTTAATTTCTTTCAACAATGGGGTTTTTTGTTTTTGTTTTGCTTTGTTTTGAGTTAGAGTCTCATTCCGTTGCCCAGGCTGGAGTGCAGCGACACACTCACAGCCACCCCAGCATCTACCCTCTGGACTTCAGCAATCCTTCCGCCTCAGTCTTCCAAGTAGCCAAAACTACAGGCACGTGCTATCATGCCTGGCTAATTTTTTATTTATTGTAGAGACGAGGTCTCACCAAGTTGCCCGGGCTGGTCTCGAACCCGCAGGCTCAGGCAATCCACTCACCTCGGCCTCCCAAAGTGCTAGGATTATAGGCTGAGTCATGGAGCCCAGCTGGTTTTTTGTCTTTTGATTTTGAAATGGGATCCTGCTATGATGCACAAACTGGTCACGAACTCGTGAGCCCAAGTGATCATCCCACCTCAGGATCCCAAGTAGCTGGAATTTCTGCCTTGGTTAATTTCATTCCTAAGTATTTTATTCCTCTGATGCTATTATAAATTGATTTATTTTCTTAATTCTTAATTTTCTTAATTCTAGAAATACAGCACATTTTTGCATGTTCATCTTGTATCCTGCAAGTTTACTAAATTCATTAATCAGCTCTAATAGTTTCGGTGGATTCTTCAGGGTTTTCTCCCCATAAGATTATGTCATTTGCAAATGGATAGTTTTACTTCTTTCATTCCAATTTGTATGCCTTTTACTTCATTTTCTTGAATAGCAAAGAATTCTTGAATAGACTTTCAACCTACTTGTATCTTTGAATCTACAGTGAGTCACATATCCAACAAATATAGTTGGATCGTGGGTTTTTTCTTTTTAAATCCGTTCTGCCAATCTTTGTGCTTTAGTTGAAGTCTTAATTCTTTTAATGTAATTACTGAAAAGGCAGGATTTACGTCTGCCATTCTGAAAGAGATCTCTTCAAATGCACAACATATCTTACTATTCCCCGCTTAAAATTCTCTAATTTAGAATACAACCCAAATTTCTTCCCTTTCTACAGGCCCTCCACAACCCAGTTCCTGTTGCATATCCAACTTCTTCTCATTCCTTCCCTCTTCTCACCCAGCTTCAGCCATGTGGACCTGCTGTCTGTGGCTCTGACGCTCCAGCTATATTCCCGACTTCGGGCCTTTGCACTTGTGATTCCCCTGCCTGGAGTGCTCTTCCTCCAAACCTTTTCCTGTCTGACTCTTTCTTGCCATTCAGATCTCAGTTTACATGCCACCTCCCTGACCACCAATCCTTAAATACCCCAACCTTCTGTTTCACCCTCCCTATTTCTCCATCACATCGTTTATTCCTTACTCTCTCATCTGTTTCCTGTGATCCTCCACTAGGATGTGAGGTCCACGAAACAGGGTCCTTACCTGTCTTGCCCAGAGCTCTATCTCCATGGCCTAATACAGGGCCATGCAGGCACATAGCTCAATAGATGTTAACAGAATAGATGAGTGAATGAATGAATGAGCAAAGGAATGTATGCATGCATGAATGAATTAATGGACAAGTTTCCCTAGTGTGACTCTTATCAGCACTGACAACTCCTGACCAGGTGGTGCACTTGCTCAGCAGCTGGATCAAATTATTGGGTGAACATGTTGATAACAAAAAGAAAAAATAAGGCGTGTTTTAAAGGTGCAGAGGGAGACTTTTTAAATGACTTCAAAGAGAAGCTAGGCTTATGGTTTTCAATCTTGGCTGCATCACCCAGAAAAAAAATCTTTTTAAAAATACTAGTTGCAGGTCACACACCCACAAATTCTAACTTAACTGGTTGGTTTAGAAAAGGCCTTGAACATCCGGATTTTTTTTTAAGTTGCCCTGGGTTCTGGTGTGCAGCCAGGGTTGGTCCAGACACTCACGAATCTCCAGGATGTGCCCAGGACTGCACTTTGAATACCAGAGTGAGAAACAAGCACAGGACAATCAACTTAAGACTAGAAGGTAAGAAAAGAAAAGCCTGAATCCAGGAAACCTGAAGTCAAGATGGTTGCTGCCAACCCCAAACTAGACTCCCAGCTAGAGAAGATGATGGTGACAAAGGGCGTGCAAATTCAGACAGCGGATCACCTGGGAAGCTTATATGTGCAGGCCCCACAGAGCTGCCTGGGCCCCTCCATCTCATATTCTGAGTATCCTCCAATCATCATTTAAACAACTGCTTCCCCCATTGGAAGAGAGTGCAAGAAAGAGGGAAGAAGGGAAAGCTGTGAGGTTTCTGTTTCTGCAGCATTGCTCACAGCAGTGGAGAGGCAGAGGGTGAGCGAGTTCCAGACCAGAGCTTCAGGCAATTTATTTTTTACATGTTCTGCAGTTGCAGGAAGCCGCCACCACAAAAACCAGCAGAGAAGAAAGAGGGTGAGGGACCTGCAGTGTCCACGCACCTTGGCACCCACGGTGGCTCTGAAGTGGAACCATCAACCACGTGGTGGGATGTTCATTACTTTCTGCCATCGTTGGCCTTGAAATTTCTCTGTAAAGTGATGGTGAATTAAACTTCGAGTACTCCGTCATTTTGACCTTGACATAGGTTGGAACATTTAACATGCCCCAAAGATGCTCAGTTCATGTCAGAGGAGGCTGAGACAACCTGTGAACCATCCCAAGAACTCAGGGGACAGCAGCCAAAGGGAGCTCGGTCATTGCTAACCCTGCCTAATCTTCAATGCCCAGCCACACTCCTACCCTTCTCTGGACTGGGGCTCCAACTCCAGGCCTATCCCAGTTGGATACAAGCTCTTGGTAGTTGGCAAACATACTGTAACAGTAACAGTGCCTCATGTTTCAACAGTGTGGCACAGTTCCCAAAGCACCTTGACATCCCCATTTTAGAAATGAGGACACTAAGGCTAGAGAGGTGACCTGACTACCCCGAGACGACCTTGCTTGCTACACCTCAGAACTGGAACCCAGCCCTGGCCTTGTGGTATTGGATGACTCGGTCGCTCTCCTACTGGGATTGGCCCATTCACACTTCCTGCTTCTTTTTGCATCAATCCCACGTTTTACTTAGGTTTTGTGTTTCTTCACTGAGGCTTGCAAAGTTATTGGCATCCAGTTGTGTGTTATGTTCTCTTATAAATGGATAAATCTCTTTCACATCTGCGATTATCTGGTTGACGTGTCGTAAGAATGAATCACTCCTAAGCAGATATCCCAAGCCAGCAAATTGAACTCTGAGAGCAGCATCAGCTTCCATCCAGCTTCATCCTTAGTAGCAAATCTCAGCCTTCATCCAGGATTTCAACAGAGCTATGTTGTCTTGGTAAGAACAGTAGCAAAAATAATAACAGCAACAGCCTTTGTTGAGTACATACTATGTGCTAGGCACTGTTCCAAGTGGTTTGCTGGATCAATTCCTTTAATCCTCACAACACCACCATGTGGTAATTACCATTATTATCCCCAGTCTACAGATGGGGAAACTGAGGCCCAGAGAGGTTAGATAACATGCCCATGGTCACACAGCAGGTAGGTGTGCAGCAGTTTAACAAGTGATGCGGGAGTCAGGCTTAACTTCCAGACCCAGTTCAGCCACGTACTGTGTGAAGTTAGGTAAGTGCAGGGGGTTGAATGGTGGCCTCCAAAAAGATATGTCAGCATCCTTACCCATGGAACCTGGGGATATGACCTTATTTGAGAAAAGGGTCTTTACAGAGGCAGTTAAGGATCTTCAGGTGCAATCATTCTGGATTGCCCAGATATGCCCTAAATTCAATGACAAGTGTCCTTATAAGAGACAGAAGAGGAAAAGACACGGTCACGGGGAGAAGGCCTTGTGAAAATGGAGGCAGAGACTAGAGTGAGAGAGCCACAAGCCTGGAGCAGCCAGTAGCCACAAGAGACCTGGAAGGATTCTTGAGCCTCCAGAGGGAGCAAAGCCCTCTTGATACCTCGAGGTGGGACTTCTGGCTTCCAGAACTGTGCACGCATAAACTGTTGTTTTAAGCTACCCAACCGATGTCAAGTTGCGACAAAAGCCTTAGGAGTGAATATCATGAGTGACAACTGAGAGCTTCATCCTTAAAATGGGTCTAGATGTGAATAACACCCACCTTATAGGGCTTTGGCATGACTAGAAGGGACAGTGGCCTATAAAGGACCTGCCTCACACCCGGCATATCAAGAGCACTGGATGAAAGTCAGCGATGAGATGGAGCATTGTGTATTACCGGGCCCCTGGTCACCCTGTCAGAGTGCACAGAAGCCAGCCCCTCATGTGGCCCTATTCTTGTGTCTGACTCGTGGTCACCAGTTCTCTGAGTATCCCTGACTCAGGGCTACCTGCTGCATACCCACCTGTTGTGTGATCATGGGCCTGTGTAAGCCTTCTGTGCCTCTGTCTCCCCATCTGTAGACTGGGGACAATGGTGGAAATGACACATTGGGTTGTTGTGAGGGTTAAAGGAATTGGTCCAGCAAACCACTTGGAATAGTGCCTAGCACATAGTAAGCACTCAACAGAAGCTGCTGCTATTGTCATTCTTGCTATTGTTATTAGCAAGACAATGCAACTGCAGAACCCCTTCATGCGTTTGGCTCACAAATCGGGGGGGGGTAGGGGGGGGCGGGGGGGGGTGAGAATCAAGCCTGACCCCGGCACCCAGGCTGCCAAGCCTTCTTCTCCTTCTCCAGTCTCCCCAGGGTTGCCAGGGCAAGACCGTGGACATCCACATGTGGCAATTTAATGTTTCACCCAAGAAGTCATTTTCTTATGTGATCCAGACACAGAAGACTTGGAAAATTAACATGAGGAAGGTACTCGTGATTTCTGCCGACGGGCATGGAGGATTTTCCCGTGTCCGCCCAGGCTCTCTCTTTCTTATCTGTGTCTTACAGCAGATGGAAAGCCAGCTGATGAGAGATTGCATGTTCATACCAATTATTAAAAATATATGGCAGGCTTCTCAAAATGCATTCACATGCCAAGAAAGTGGAATGTGCTCTCCAGCCTGGGCTCCTGCACTGTGGGCTTTGGAGGGATGAGGGAGCAACTGTGAACATAGTGATACAGGTTTTGGGTCCAGATTCTGCCACCTCCCAGCTGTGTGACCTTGGATAAGTGACTTAGCCTCTCTGAGCCCCAGCGCCCATAAGAAGTTCATTACTCCTTCACAGCTTTACTGTGAGCCTTGACGGAAGCAACATCTCTCAGGAGCTAGCACTGAACCAGGCACACAGAAAGAGCTCAGTCAATGTGTCTTCTGTATCCTTTCCCAAAATTTCCTAACTCAATAAGGAAATCGACATAACTCCCCTGCTAGCCTCCCAGGGAGTTTCCTATGGACCACTGCTGCCAGGAGCAAATGCCTGGGTAGATTTTTATCATCCAATGTACATCCGTGGACGCTCACTCGCTTCATCCTGCAGACTCCTGCAGAGAGTTTTCTATTTCCGTGTTGCCAGTGAGCACTTGGAGGGCTCTGGGTCACAGGGGTAGCAGGTAGGGCTCGGAGGTGAGAAGCCAGGCTTGCTACTCCCCAGAGCTGGGTTCCTTCATGCCGCACGCTGGCTGGCAAATTAGATGGTGGATGGGAAGTTGTCTCCCAAGCGGCAGAGCTCGACTCCAGCCTGAGGCCTGTTACTGCCGATGTCTCCAGGCCTCCTCACCACCTTTTTGTCCACATGTATTGTCCTCACTTCCCCCTTCTAGGCATGAAGGCAAGGCGGTCTCTGAACTTGAGCATGCGTGATTAAAAGGCATGCACCCTCTGCTCCCGCCTCCCGCATATCTTCTGCGCATCCACGCCCTGTGCCCTGCCCACACTCTCTGGCTCGAGCATCCAGGGGGCTCAGCCCCCTTGTTACGAAGCTTCTTGTTACGAAGAAGCTTCATGAAGCTCAGCTGCACCGTGAGGCCATTGGAGAGACCCGTGTCATTCACTTGTCTGCCAATCTCACATTTGCTGAGTTCCCACTGTGTGCCAGCTGCTGGGGCCTCAGCAATGCGTCAGGCACGGTCTCTGCTCTCAGGACTCCCCAAGTCTGGGGTGCAGATATGCTAGTTGAAAATGTCAGTGCAGGTGTAAGTGCTAGAATAGCTCAGCCCGGAGCACTGTAGGGCACAGAGGAAGTGGCTGGTTAGCCTGCCGTGAGACATGACGCCCAGGAAAAAACAGAGAGAGTCTTGAGAGAATAAGTAGGATTTGGATAAAGAAAACAGGAGCTGTGTCACATGCTTGTGGCAGCATTACTCACAATAGCAAAAACATGGAACCAACCATGTTGCCCATCAAAAGAGGTCTGGATAAAAAAGAAAATGTGGTACATATACACAACAGAATATTATGCAGCCATGAAGAAGGACAAAATTATGAACTTCGCAGCAACTTAGATGTTCTTAGAGTCTATAATACTGAGTGTTCTATCACAGAAACAAAGAACTGAGTATCACATGTTCTCACTTATAAGCAGACCTTGAACAAAGATCATAATACTGTAAGAAAGGAATTGCCAGTAGTGGGAAACTGCCAGGGGGAGCACACCTCGTCAACAAGGGTAGCTGCATAATGAAAATTTGTATACCTAACCCTGAATTGTACCCCACATCTTTAAAATAAGAAAAAAATAAAACAGAATCTGTGCAAGTTAAATAGTCACCATATGACCCAGCAATTCCCAAGTATACATTTAAAAGAAATGAAAATGTATGTCCACACAAAAACACGTACATGAATGTTCATTCACAGGAGCATATTTATAATAAGCCAGAAAGTGGAAACGACCCGAATCATCCATCCGCTGGCGATTGGATAAACAAAATGTGGTCTATCCATACAAGGGAATAGTATTCAGCCATAAAAAGGAACGAAGTACTGACACAGGCTACAGCCTGAATGAACCTCGAAGACATTGTGTTCAGTGAAGGAAGCCAGATTCCAAAGACCACGTATTGCATGATGCCATTGATATGAAATGTCCAAACAGGCAGATTCATAGAGACAGAAGGTAGACAGGTGGTTACTTAAGACCAGGGGAGGGAAGATGGGGAGTGAGTGCTAACAGCCATGGGCTTCTTCATGAGGTGGTGAAAATTATGAGATTCTTAGTGATGGTTGCACAACATTGTCAATATGTTAAAAACATTAAAAAGCTAAAATGGTGAATTTTATCTCAATTTAAAAAGGAAGACAGAAAGGGATCTCTAAGGTTATTCGAGGTGAAGAAACAGTCAAAGCAAAGGTGGAGAGGGGGAGACAGGCTCTTGGGAAGGGCTAGTGTCCAATGTTGGAGCATAATATACTACATTTTTCAGCCATTGTTTCACAGCTGTTGAAGGCTAAATGATTGTCAGCTTTAATCCTTATAGACTCTATTAGATGTTGTTGGATTCAAGCAACTCAAGCTAGTGTAAACAATAGAGGGAATATATTGACATCTTGAAAGGAAGTAAATTGGACTTCAGGCACAGTTTGATCAGGGATCAGTTCCATTTCTCTGTGATTCTTTTTTCTCCGCCCTCCTCCGGGTATGAAATATGTCATCACACTAGCTCCCCACTTGTCATGGAACTATGAAAAGAAAGATTCTTTCCAGCTAGACTGACCTTTGAAGTTTTCTTGGACAATGTAGACAACATTATAGCCAAGCTTCAAAAGATAAGTAAAACCTCAAGGAGTAGATATCCCAAGAAGACAAAACACCTTGAGCAGGAAAGTGTAGAGCATGTCTGGGAAAGAGTTCAAGAATCAGTTGGACCTGGCAGCTTCTGGATGGAAAATGGGTGCAGGACTGGAGGGAACTTGAACTTTAACCTGGAGGCAGTGGGAGCCATACCGGAATTTCAGCAGTGGGACAACGTGATGAGCTCTTTATAAAGTTGGCTCTGGTTAGCAGATAATAGTAGGAAACTGTTAGGTTAAAAATATCCCAGCAGGGCCTCCAAAATGTTTAGATCAGACCCGATGGAGGTTGTCTAGTCTGCGATCCAGTGCCATGCAAAAGATGCAAAAAATTGCACAGAGGTTAGCCTAAGAAATATAGTTTATTTAGAAAGTAAATTAGGGAGAGACAGGAGATTCACCTCCCCAAGGTAGGGGAGGGGGCCAAAGCTAAGAAACATGGCAGCCATAGCTCAAAGAGCCACGTGGACACCCTAGAGTTTAACAAAACAATGGCGAATGGCTGCTTGAATTGAGTGGTGGTCTTTTTCACGAAGGGCAGGTAAGTCCAGGTACTAACATCAGGCAATGGATGGCAGGCAGATAGGTGGGTTAGTCGTGACTGTTGCCATGTTGATGGGGGTCTGTGTCATGAAGATCACAGAGGGGCTGATTAGGTTAACTTGTTTACAAAATAAGCTGAGGAAGGGGCTGTAAAACTAGTATCCATAGCTACCTCTGACAAACTGGTTCTGTCTTTGATTAGAGAGCAAGCTAGGTAATGTTAAGAGAATGTGGCAGAACTAGGCAGTCGCAAGATGGCTGCTCATGGGGTATATCAAATCCAACTTGGTCCTTTCAGAAACTATTTTTACTCTTCTTAGATGTAATAGTATTGTGGTTATGTAGGACAATGTACTTGTGTGTGCTGAAGTGTTGTAGAGTCTATAATTTACTTCCAAATGCTTTAGGGGGAAGGGGTGCGTGTGTGTGTGTGTGTGTGTGTGTGTGTGTGTGTGATGACCATCCAGGTGTTGAGTCACAGAATTTCAGTCTGAAATGATTCAAGAAATAACCTAAACAACCTCTCATTTTCCTGATGGGGAAACCAAGGCACAGACTTAATTGTACTCCCAAAGTCAGATAAGTGACTAAGGATAGCTGCCGGATTAAACCACTCCTCGGGTGCCTGTTTCCACCTTCCTACTCTTCCTATGAACACCGTGGTGACCGTTCAGGGAGAAATAACATGAGGAGATGCCAGTTTGGTGACTCTCTTCTTAGAGAATCATTTGAAACCATTTCTGAATTCATATGTCATTGGGTAGATTGCCACTTGGGGATTCCACTCGGGCTAGGCTTCATACATGTCAGTTCATTTAATCCTCCATCCCATGAGACAGGTACTATGCTTGGGCCTATTTTACAGATGGCAACGATAAGGGTAATTGACTACCACAGGGTCACATCGTTTGTAAATGGCAGAGTTGGGACAAGAGCTCAGGAAGTCTGACCCAAGGTTGGCGTCTTTTAGTCACCTGGCCACCAATCACACCCCCAGCTGAGGGTCTCCCAGCTCCTGATCTAATGCACTTCCTATGTTCTCAGTGACCAACTGACTGATTGACGGATTGATGTATTTGGGTCTTTTAACTTATTTCACCAGGGAGAGGGTCGGCAGCCAGTTCCGGCCCCAGTCTCATTGATATTTTTGCAGTAAGTTGAGGTCTATTTATTACTCATAGGATATTTGGGGAGTCCGTGATAAAGAAGAAATGCAAAACTTAATTTCACTTCCCTGCTCTGCTGCTCATTCTTTTTTAATAACCCTCTCTTATCAGCCTCCTGGCAGCTTTTGCATTTCCTGTGCATGCTAATTACTTTATTAATTACGCTGATATCTTTGGTTCTGCCCAGCGTATCTTGGTGCTTTTTGTTTCTGACGTGCACCCATTTTTCCTTGTTCATGGGCATACGCGGGCCCAGTTCCCATTTCTAAAAGGGATTCTTTGAGCCTCGGTAAACACATGGCTTTCAATTAGTCGCACAATCATCATTCCCATTTTCATCTCAGCCACGTCACTAATAGAGTGTTTTTGACATTCTCCCAAATAGAAGCCGTATTGTTAAGTTTCTAACATTGTTTCTCAATCCTTGTTTTCTCTCCACGTCAGAGCTCAGAGAACCCCATACCCTAGCTCTGAGTGGAATGATAAACACTAAGGGCGGGGGAGAAGGGGGAAAATTGAACCCTGGGGTAGGTTGAGCCAGGGGTTTATAAGATAAGCTGAAGGGTGGCCTTATCTCACAAAGAGGCCAGATCCTGGGAGACCTTGAATGTTAAGCTAAGTTCAGACCTTATCCTAAAAACCAACATCCTCCCAAAGTACATGGCATAGAATATAAATCCTCTTAGGTGTCCCGAAATAAAAGGAAATGAATTTCACGGTCCAAAGTTTAAGATATCCTGGAAACTATGTATCTGCCGCTTGAAAATACAGAATGTACTTTTGACATGTTAAAGACTCTGGAAAGATCTGAAGTTTAAAATGTTTTAATTAATCTTAATCTATAACAATAAAGAGCTTAATTAGCATTTCCAAAGCGTCTTTGGCCATGGAACCCTTTGATCATGCAGCATACTTACATCTGCCTGTTCTGAGGAGGCTAATTTCGGAAGTGTTGATGGAGGGGCCCAGGAACTCCCCCCCACCCATGGGTGTCGAGCGATGGCGGCATGCTGAGGCTCTGTTTTGGAAAGTGGGCTTTGGCAGTGAATGGGAGCAGGGAAGACTGGAGCCAGAGGGGGAAATGAGGAGACCCCTGAACTGCTCCAGCGAGACATAATGGGGAGCTAAACCACAGGTTTCAAATGTTTCCATGTTTTTGTTCCATTTTATTTCAAGCTGCATTGTTGTCTTAAAATTGGAAAATCAGTGTTGCTATAATAAATCATAGCACAAGGATTTTACTCAGGCATAAAATCTGAATGAGAAAGCAATCTGCACAGTCTTCCATCTTCAAAAGAAGCATTTAGCCCGACGGGGTGTTGGAACACAATCGCCATCTGTTTCTGCGAATTCCCAGAGTGCATCGAGGCTTTTCTATCAGATAGACCCAGATTCGGATTCCAGGTCCACACCTTGGTGGCTCTGTGGCCCCGAGAAAATGGCTTCGCTTTTCTGTGCTTCAGTTTCCCCATATAGTACAGTGGGAAAATGACACTTTTCTAATAGGACAGTTTCAAAAATGGAATGAAGTGACACGTGCTTAGCAAATACCTGACTCAGGATAACATAAAAATGAATGTAATTGTTAGTCAAGCTAATAAAGAATCCCAAAGTCTCAGTAGCTAAATGCAACAGGGTTCATGTCTCACGTACACGAAGTCCAGCTGTGAATCCAGGGGGTTCTCCTGGGCA
Organism: Carlito syrichta; assembly: GCF_000164805.1. Lineage (NCBI taxonomy): Eukaryota > Metazoa > Chordata > Mammalia > Primates > Tarsiidae > Carlito > Carlito syrichta. The sequence continues at coordinate 111,986 of NW_007232264.1, read as the reverse complement.
GCCATCTTCCATGAGACAACTCGGTGATCTGGACCACAACACAAGGCGGCATGCGGATCTTGCAACAGCTGCTGATGCCTCAGCCCAGAAGGGTCAAAAGGGCTTCCACCTACAGCCCATTGGACAGGCTTAGTCACCTGACCCGCACCTAACTATAAAGGAGCTGAGAACTGTGGATGAACAAATGGGGCATCAGTGAACACCAGCCTCTGCCACTCTTTCCTTTCCCTTTGTTCAGTTTCCTTAGCCCTCATCTGTAAGTGGAGCCAATACATCCTGTCCTAACTTGCATGGGATTATTATAGATGCACACGAGATTATGTATGTGAAAAAATGCTAAGTTAAAGTATGAGGTAGTTACATACTTACTTTTTTGCTGTGCCAAAGCCACGTCACATTCTTTGGTTCATAGATTAAAATGTACAACTTCAACTTCCCGTGAGTCTACATTCCTGTACTTGTTCCCCCAGCCCCATCTTTCCTCTGCATTGCCTGTCCCCTCCTCTCATTTGGGTCTTTTAAATTATTTGTCACAAGATCATCAAGGTCACTTACCGGTCGCCTTTGGTGGTCAATTTGTGGAATTGCACACTAGGTGTCACATCCTGGAGAGTCGTGAAGAGGTCACTAGAGCATTTCTCCTGGGCAGCAGAAAAAAATCTCAGGGGTTCTGAATCACAGGATACATGGTTCCCCGGGTCTCTGAGGAACACCAGAGAGGTATGTGCCCTGTGTGTGCACATGAGTGTACGTGTTCTGGGTGTGACTGTTTCAAGACCAGGTATTCCCCTAAACATGGACGTTGACAACATGGGCTTCCAGCTTCTTCGTGTGATTTGATTGCCAAATAATGAATGCAAGCTCCAGGGAAAACCCCAGGCAAACAGGGCACTGTCAGGCATGTGGAGGGAACAACAGACTTGCCTACTCAGAACCTCTGCGCTCTCATGGGGGCCCCAGACCCTATAGAGGCAGTGATCAAGATCAGGATGGAGGAAAAACAAGAAACTTTTCTGGTCGGGTTTGGTGGCTCAGCCTGTAATCCCAGCATTTTGGGAGGCTGAGGCAAGAGGATTGCCTCAGTCCGCAGGTTCCAGACCAGCCCGGGCAACTTAGCAAGACCTCATCTCTACAATAAGTCAAAAATTAGCCGGGCGTGGTAGCGCATGCCTGTAGTTTCAGCTACTTGGAAGACTGAGGCGGAAGGATCGCCGGAGCCCAGTGGGTCGAGGCTGGGGTGGCCGTGAGTGTGCCACCGCACTCCATCCTGGGCAACAGAGTGAGACTTCAACTGAAAAAAAAAAAAAGAAACTTTTCCATGTGCCAAAAGTTGATGTCAGCCCAGAGAAGAGATGGCTCAGAGGACACAGTCACTGTCTCCTACCTCAGAGGAGCTATCCTGGGGCCGAGGGAGGATCCCAAGTGTCAGAGCCCAGACCAATGGGAAAAGCGTCTGCAATACAGATTTCAGCGTAGGGTGAGGAAGATGCTGACGCTTATGCCTGACCTAACCGTAAGTGAACTGGGCTTCCTTAAGAGGTAGTGAGTAGCTCATCACCAGAGGTGTTCAAAGGAAGGAAGGACAAGGCCTTGACTGGGACTGCACACTAAGGAAGGAAGTGAGAGAAGACACTGTGTCTCTTCAAGCCCAAAAGTTGTGTGATTCTACAAACAAGATGAGTGTGACCTCAGAAGACTTTTATGTATATTCGTATATATAAAATATGTTTATATGTTTACTTACACGTATTTGTTGCCAAAGGGTGTGTGTGAGATGAGTTGAGAACAGGTTTATAGTTATCATAAAATTACAGCATTGTGGGCATCACCGGTCACCAGTGCAGAGGAGGCGGCACTGTCAGGCAGGAATGTCACCAGCCCAGAAAAATGAGCCCCACTGCAGAATGAGGAAGGGAGGATTCAAGCCCCATGGCCTGCTGCCGCCCAGGGAACCTCACACACCGCCAGCAGTGGCCACGGCAGCAGTGGTCACAGCAGCAAAATAGAACACCCTATTTTGGGACAGTTTTTGCCACGTTGCACTTTTGTGGCTCCCAGTACACCTGCCTCCCTAAATGACAGCAGGAAAATGAAATGAGTGTATTGTCCTCGCATGCACTAGCAGGGGCTGCGTATGCATCTTGGCTTTGGAGATGTTTGTCTTCACGCACTCATGCTCAGAAATCTCGAAAGAAGTGGATTCCCGCTCTCCTCAGAGGAGAACCTGGGGCTCAGAGTGAGCATGTGTCAGTCCTGGGGCCAGACCCTGGTTTAAGTGCAAGGCCAGTGCCATCCATTACACCAGACACTGCAGTGCTCCCAGGCTGCCTCTAGCCAAGGACAGACTAAAATCTGAGCTGCGGCAGGGATAGAAGTGGGTGCCCTGAGGAAGTTCCTCCCTTTTTCCTTGGTGAGCTGGGGTTCCAGGGAGGAGCACAAACAAGGAAAGGGCCAGGAGTCAGGACACTCAAGTGCCAGCTACTCTGATTTCTTGGTGTGTGATCTTGGGTAAGTTCCAGCCTGCTCCTGGCTCAGTGTTCTCCTATATCAAGTGGGCGTGTGGCTGAGTGCTCTGCTGACCTCCTAGAACTGTTACGCAGCTCTGATGAAACTGAGTGCATGTGCTTGGCAGTAGTAGAGTGGAATTGTTCTGTCCAAGATCCCATGTGCTACGGCGTCCTGATTTAGAGAATCCCTGCACCCTAGTTCTGTCACCTCCCATTCACACCAGGCTAGGCTTGGAATTGACAGCAGGGAGTCACCATGAACAATCAGCCAGGTTGTGCACTGAGCTCTCAGCAGACCCCAAGATAAGGTGATGAAAGACCGCATCTACCCAGCCAGGCCAGGCCAGGGCTGAGCAGGACTGGCTCAGCGGCCAAAGGCTGGACAGGAGAGGTGCCAGCCTGATCGAGGACTGGGACTGGACAGCTTAGCCAGGGCCCTCTGGGAGCTCCCCTCACTTCCGGGGCCACAGATCTCACTCCAGGTCCAAGGCCGATGACCCCACAAAGGGGCCCTTTGGCCTGAGGTGTATGGCCCAGGATCAGTGGGTGGGGCACTCCAGCAGCCTTCTCAGCCAGGCTAGGAAGTGTGGCAGGGGCTGCCCTGGCCAACTCAAGGCACGATCAACTCTCATTTAAGGCAGAGCTTCCCATCCTTTTCCACATCACAGCCCACAAATAAAACAGTATTAGCACAGCACCAGGGTGACCGCAGAGACTGCTTATGACTGGAGTGCTTGGCTTACCATGTGCCCCAAGGAGGAAGAGAACACCATCTTGGGACACCTGTAACCCATTCCTGGCATACCATGGCCAGGACACACCATGGGAACAATCTAGATTTGTGGCTTAGAGCAAAGGCTTGGGGCCTTAGTGGATCTGGGTTCAAGTCCCAGCTCCGCCCTTCAGTCCTGTGTCAGCTGGAGTGTGTCGTGTCACTCAACCTTTCTGAGCCTTATTTAGTAGCCCCTAAAATGGGGGTTGTACTGGAGCTCACTCCTGTGGTGATCACTGGGGTGAAATGAGACAGTGGCTATGACACGCTCGTACAGTGAGTGGCCCGCAGTGAGCAGCCAGGAAATGTGGGGGTCGGGGGAGGTACGAGCAATGCGGGGGAGGGCAGTGGTAGCAGAGGAGGGGAGAGTACAGCAGAGATCTTTCTAACACAAGGTGGCTGCCCTCCCAGAAGAGGCAGCCGTGGCAGTGAGTGTGGAGGTGGGAAAGGTTGCAAAGATGGAGGCCTGGGGGAATGGGTGTGGGCTTATGACAGTGTGAAGAGAGGGCATCCCAGGACAAGAGAGGGTGGGCCTAGTCACAGTGGAGCCTGGGAGTGGGAATGAGGCTGGACAGGTATATGGGGTCAGATCGTGGAGGGCACAGTGGCTGGGATCGTTGGTCTGGACGTCTTTCCTGCAGTTTGGGAAGCCATGGTCTTTGAATGTGGAGTTTGCATCATGTGAATGATCACTTGGAGCCAGCATGGAGGAGGAATGTGGCAGGGAGAGACAATGAGAGCAAACTGGGTCCTGGGTGAGAGCAGGGGCCAAAGCCAGGAAGGAGGGCCAGGGGACAGAGTGCCAGCATGGATGGTGGCTGGATGCTGGGGCCGGGTGGGCACAGAGGAATGAGAAGGGCTGAAGAGACCCTTGTCTCAGCCGAGTGGGCAGTGGAACTGTTCTCTGAGCTAGTGAGCCCAGAGGAACGACAAGGGAGAGGGTGATGCGTTCAGACTGGGAGATACTAAACGGGAGGGATGCCCAGCAGAGGGTGCCCCCACAGCAGGAGGCAGGGGTGAGTCGAGGGGGCAGAAAAGGCATGGAGAGGGCAGGGCCCGAGACAAGACTGGGCTTCCTTCTGGAAACAGAGGACCAAATAGAGACCCCTGCATCTGGCCAGACCCCTGCAGCCCTGAAGACCACAGAGAGCCATTCAATGAAATGCTAGAGTGTGGTGGGAGGGGAAGACTGGGATGGGAATGCAGACACCTTTTTCCACCAAGGGAGAGGAAAGATGGGCAGAGAGGCTGGAAAGCAGAAAGTGGGTGGGGGGGGCTTCAGGCCAGGGCTGGGCTGTGGTGCTAGGCGGGGAGACGGGCGAAAATATGGGAGAGAAAAGGCAATCTGAAGTGAACAAGAGCTGGGGTCTTTTCTCTCTCAGCCATTCCCCAGTTGGTGCTAAGCACAAGCCAAGAGACTGTTCCTTCATTACATTCTTGTTTTTTTTTAATATTTATTTATTTATTTTTTTTTTTT
>NW_007232264.1:98665-107140 GCF_000164805.1 Carlito syrichta | reverse complement strand
CCAGGCGGATCTCGAACCCGCAGGCTCAGGCAATCCACTCACCTCAGCCTCCCAAAGCGCTGGGATTACAGGCTGAGCCACTGAGCCCGGCCTGTTCTTGTTAATGTATCCTCAGGTTTTAATGTACAGATCTTACTGCACCGTGTCGGTGTCCAAGGGACCCGGGTTCCTCTCAGCTCCTTTTGTCTTTTTCTGTCTCCCTTCAGTGTTCTGACCATCATCAGCCTGCCCAGGTCAGGGTCCTGCAGAAGCCCCAGCTCTGCTGGCTGCCCAGACATCTAGCCAATGGTAGGGCACAGGGTCTGGCCTGTCCCCGGACTGCAGAAGGAAAACATGTCTCTGCTCAGGGCAGAGGCAGTTTGGCCACGGGTCACACCCACGTGCACCCCTGAGAGATGCTGTCTTGCTGATTTCTGCCCAGCCAGGTTGGGGCATGAGGGGCCTGGGTATCACCGTCCTACTGAGGGCAGGGTGCAGGCCAGACCCCAGCAGCCGACCCTGAGAGTGTCTGCTCCCATGTGGTGTTGCCACCACAGGATTACCAAATGCTGGCACCAAAGGAGCCTCAGAGGGGAAGGGTCAGTGAGCAGATCTTTCCACTCAATAATGCTGCTTTGGGCCAGGCGTGGTGGCTCACACCCATAATCCCAGTACTTTGGGAGGCTAATGTGGGAGAATTGCTTGAACCCAGAAGTTCAAGACCAGCCTGGACAACACAGCAAGACTTCATCACTACAAAAAACCAAAATATTAGCCAGGTGTGGTGGCACACATCTATAGTCCCAGCGACTTAGGAGGCTGAGGTAGAAGCATCGCCTGAGCCTAGGAGGCTGAGGCTATGGTGAGCCATGATTGTGCCACTACACTCCAGCCTGGGCAGCAGAGTGAGACCTCGACTCAAAAATAAGATTAATAATATGCTGCTTTGACAAAAGTTGGGTAACCGTGTGAATAGTCCCATGCCCCCTGTCAGCTGGGGCCTTCTGGATGTTGAGATCCTGATAAGGTTGCCACAGATCCCCACAAGATGAGGCCTGAGGAAGTCCTAAGCTTTCTAGAGTATCTAACCCTTTTCCCATGCCTTTCCTATGGGCTCACAGTCCAGCTCCTGGTCCCAAACAGTTCCTGTAGAAGAACAGGCACATTCCACAGCTCTCCCTGGAGGGGATTCTCACCCAGCTGCCAAGACAGCAGAACATTCTCCAAGCTGTTGTGCCATTCAGTCACTGCTTGCTATGAGATCTTTTCTGGGCCTTGGTTCCTCCATCAATAAGAAGAGGAACTGGATTCGTGCAGAAACCTCTTGGTGGGGAACCAGGAAAGGGAGGTTACAGCTGTCACGGTGACGAGAGGACTTTGGTGGCATTTAGCGTCCAGAGTCCAGGTGTTCTGTGTGCCCCACCCAGCACAGGACAGTCTCTCACAACAAAGAATTGCACCCTGCACCCCCAAATAAAAATTGCCGAGAGTGCCCCGGTTGAGAAGCCCTCGCGGGTGATCTCACATGTCCCTTCCAGATCTGTGGTTCTGAAAATCATCACCCAAACTTATAATCAAACATTCTTTAAAAAAAAAAGTCTTACCTTGAAATGACAGCTCCCAGCTTTGCTGCCTCAGAGATGTGGGGCTGCGGCTGTGGAGATAAGCAGTCCAGCCCCGGAGGGATCTGGAAGGTTCCTCCCAGCTCCAGCATTCTGTGATGCTCTGCAGTTGGAGATAATAACGATGGCTTCTGCACCAGGAGCAGGCCTTCCGGTCTCCACAACCCGCGAAACACCACGGCTGCCTCCTTTGATCGGCTTGCCAACCCTGGGAGGTGGGAGATGAGGACGTCATGGCTCAGAGAGGCTTGGAGATGAGTTCAAAGTTATGTAGCTGGCAAGAGGTGGAGTCGGGATCTGAACCCAGTACGCTTTCCCCTCCCTGCCCACCACCACTGCCATGTCCTCCAAAAGAGGCAGCTTCGACCCACCTGCCTTCCCAGGAAAGGCGAAGCATCTCGGGACTCTGAAATGCAGCCCAGAAAGGCCAAGCACACCCGCTGACGCACACACTCAGCTCACATTTACATCCACATGTACACTCACCCCCCCCCAGTAGAAAAACTACCGAGGTTACCATATATTTTAAAAATCGACTTTGGAATTTTTTTTAAAAGGAGACAGAATGGCACAGGGAGAAAGTTCTGCAAGTCAGCTTTTGAGAACTGGTCAGACGGGGTAAAGCACCCTCTCCCTCAAAGGGGCACGGGCCAGGCTAGGCATGGAACCTGTGCTACTTACTGCAATGGCAGGATAAAAGGCCCAAGGGGCTGGAGCCAAGAGCCCTGTGACCAGAGGTGAAGCGTGTGGCACTCCTCATGTGCACCCTCAGAACCTCCCACCCTCCCTGCCCAGGCCATCGCCCAACCCACCCCTCGCCGCCCTGGCCCACCCTGCACAGGACACGGTTGTCACGGTTGGGTCGAGGGTCAGATATGCAAAAGTAGTCGTGCCTCGGCTCTTGTGCTAAGTCATCATGCTTTCTGTGTCAGAGGTGTTCAGGTGACACAGGGAATCTGCATTCTTCACCAGAGAACTTTTAAGACGGGATCAAATGTCACCCCGCTGTTTAAAATCCCCTAAGGCCACGCTGTCCAAAGGGTGGCCCCTGGAGCTGCTTAGAAATGCAGCATCAGGGTCCCACCCAGGCCTATCTACCTGATTCTGCATTTTAACAAGCTCCTCAGGTGGTTGGTGTGCCCACTGCTGAGTAAGAGACCGTGCTGACCACTCGCTTACCACACGTAGTCACGTGGCTTCCTTTCAGTGCCGAAAAGCCGCCAAGCCTTTGCCATTCCAGGTCCCTCCCACTGGCTGATCCGTCAATCAGGAGTGCCCTTCCCCTAGGTTTTCACGTGGCTGGTGTTTTCATCCTCCAGGTCTCAGACCAAACATCACCACTTCAGAGAGGCCTTCCTGGCTTAGCTGATCTGAAACAGGTCCCCATTAGTACCCCGCACTTATATTCATGGCTGTACTGTGTACACCAGGATCACGCCTATTCACCCTGCCCCCCCAGCATCCACACAGTGCATGACACACAGCAGGCCCATGATAAATACAGATTGAGTTGATTTTGAATGAATGAATGAATGAATGAATGTAGAACGAATACGGTCATGAAATGTAGGACAAATGTAGTCATCCTTCAATGATTCAGGCTCACATGAACCACACTGTGAATTAACCCATGGGTTCGCTTTGCAAATGGGAAACTGAGGTGGGGACTAGAAAAAGGTGGGGAGTTGCCCATGATCCCCCAGCAGGTTGGTAGCAGGACCGAGGTCTTTGACCTTTCAGGCCTCAGCGCCTCAACTCACACGCGACCCCCTGCCTGAGGTTTCATGCAGCCCGACACCGAGGGCTGTTTGCAGGGGCCACTGACCTACATTGTGAATAATTGCATTATGCAGAGGGACTCTCGGGCCAGCTGCTCTGCTTTCGCTGCACAGATGGGGGAGGCTTTCCCGGGCAGCTTCTGCGCGTGTCCTGCTGAGCCGCAGCCTGACCAGAAGTCAGGTGCGAGCACTTTCCTCTCTGGCCAGGCAGGCGCAGCCTCTCTGCTGGGCACAGCGCCCTGCTGGGCAGGAAAGGGCATGTCATCAGCGTGGGTTCTGTTTGCAACACCAAAGTGCAGCCTTCACAGAGCTCTAGGACATCTAACAATTAAGTCCTTTCTCCCTCGAATACAGCACCTCGCGGTTCATAGAGTAGGGTTTATACCCACCGTCTCCTTGGATTTGACATGATGCTTGTGATAAAGAGGGCAGGCTGGGGCAGGCACATGGAGAGGGAGGAAGGAGCACTGGTTTGGGAGTCAGGCAGACCTGGGTTTAATCTCAGCTCTGAGACAAGTTAGAGATCTTGGGCAAATTACTTCATCTCTCTATGCCTCTGTTTCCTCATCTGTAAAATGAGAACAACACCTTGGTGGACTCCCATGAGACTTCAACAGGATGATGTGTGTAGAGCTGTCAACCTAGCAATTAGCACATAGTTGTCACTCATGATAAAGCAGCTCTTGGTGTCCTTATGACCGATGGCACCAGATGATGTCAGTCCACTCTCCCTCTGAGACTGCATCTCATGGAAATCTTCCTGGTCTTACTAGAACGGAAGACCCATGTGGATAGGGCTCTTCTGTCCCGGTTATTTCTGCATTTCCCATGCCCAGAACGGTACCTGGCAAATGGTAGTGCTTCATACCCATGGAGTGAATGAATGAGCGATTGCTTAGGTAATTGCAATTAGTGAGCCACAAGTAAGGAAGAAAAATAAAGAAGAAAAAAAAGCAAGTTGAAAGTTTTTGTAAGCCAGTCGTCCGGAATAAAAGAAACATTCTCAGGGCAGCGCAAGTGCTGTTTTGTACAGAGGAGAAGGGGCTGAAATCCAGGCTTAGGCACAGGCGTTGGTGCCCTATGCCCTCTGGCCTTGGACTGCGTGGACAGCCCACACGGGTAGCCAGCCAAGTGCAATGCCCAAGTATAGCCTGGGTCCTTCCCCAACAGCCCCCAGCAGCTGCCCCAGGAGGGGATGGGGGAAGAAGCTCCATGGTGCTTGGAAATCTGGCCTCGTTTGAAGCCAGTTTGTGCCTTCCAGAATAGCACAGGGTGCTGCTGACAGCTTCACCATTTCCAGCCCCAACTGAGCCACAGCAGTTCTGTGTCCCCAGCAGAGGGTGATCCACAGCCGCAGGGCTGGACCCTTCACGCGGTTTTTTGGTGCCCTCTAGTGGTACTTTGGTGCACGACAGCAGAATGTAAGCACAGGCAGGGGGCTGGAGGGGAGGGTGGTGACCCATCCCCACCCCGCCCCCTGTTGCATTCCCAGGCACATCTCTCCCCATGTGTGTGACTGCACTGGCCACTGTGAACTTCAGCCCAGGCAGGATCAGCACGGATCAGACAATAGCTTGTACCGTTTGGGGGTTCAGTGCAGGAGTCAGGACTTCTCTCACAGACTCCCCATCCGCAGCCTCACAAGTACAGGGACCTCATCATTCCCAGAACTACCCCCTAACCCCTGCCCCTAGGATCCATGTCCTGTGGCAAGGAGACAGGGCTACCTGAGGGCGATGTTAATGACCAGAAGATTTGGGGGGTTTATTTCCGGGTCAGAACTTGCATACAGGGGAGTGGAGCTGGAAGCAATTCTGCCCCCATCGGGACCACTGACTCCTCTGAATTCCCAGTGGACCCTCTGTTTGTGACCCTCCCCCCTCCACCACCGAGGCTGTACTTAAGGGTGGGGGATCAAAAGGCCAGAGGTAAGAATTAGGATGCCAGGATTCAGAAAGGGCAGAGCAAACAAGGATGGAGAGGGGAAGTTACAAACAAGGCGAAAGGTAGCCAGGCTGCAATGTCAGCAGCAGAGGGGAGAAGTCAGGGCTAACAGCAATCCTGCAAAACGACCTGATGGGTCTTGGTCAGCTCTAAGGAACATAAGAATCACCGGTGAAAGATGATGATTCTGAGAGCCAAAGGGGTCTGGAGCCAGGAGGAAGGCCAACTCACTCAGCACTCCCTGGGGGTGTTGAACTCAATTCTAGGCCTGCAGAGCAGTGGTAGACTCAAGCAGGTTGCCTCCCTGTCTTTGGGAGACTGAGACAGGAAGATTGCTTGAGCCCAGGAGTTCAAAACCAGCCTGAGCAACAAAGTGAGATGTCATCTCTACAAAAAAATAGAAAAATTATCCGGGCGTGGTTGGTACGTGTCTGTAGTCCCAGCTACTTGGGAGACCAAGATGGAAGGATAGTCAGCCCAGGTGGTCAAAGCTTCAGTGAGCTGTGTTGTGTGCTGCCCTCTAGCCTAGGTGACAGAGTGAGAAGCCCACTCAAAAAAAAATATCATAGCCAGGTTCGGTGGCTCAGCCTATAATCCCGCACCTTTGGGAGGCTGAGGTGAGTGGATTGCCTGAGCCCGTGGGTTCGAGACCCGCCTGGGCAGCAAGACCTCACCTCTACAATAAATCAGAAAATTAGCTGGGCGTGGTAGCGCATGCCTGTAATTCCGGCTACTTGGAAGGCTGAGGCGGAAGGATCGCCAGAGCCCAGCAGGTCGAGGCTGCGGTGGCCGGGAGCGGCCACTGCACTCCAGTCTGGGTGACAGAGTGAGACTCCAACTCAAAAAAAAAAAGATCGACTTGTAGAGGAAAGCACAGATGGTGTGCTCCTTCTCCATAGATCTTCCCTCCTGAGAAAGGGTGTGCAGACTCAGAGAGAGAGCTTGGGATTATTCTGGAAAGCCCCAGGGGACAGACAAGCCCCAGTGGGTGGAGGTCCAGGAGGAGAAGGTTCTGGTTCAGTAAAAGAACTGTGCAACCATCTCACCAAAAGCATCTCACCAGGGAGGGGCTCCCTGTCCCTGGGGTCTATAAGCCAGACAAACCCTTGTCAGGTTCCTGTGAAGAGAGCTTCATTCCACTGAACGCGGGTGTGTGACAGAACCAGTCCTCTCTACACCGAGAATCTAAGATTCCATCATAAATGAGTGCTTTTCACTGCAGAACAACCAACACAATCATCATTAAAGGTTTTGCTGTACATGCATGACCGTAATGGGCCCATGCTACTGTATTCTGATGTCTTCTTGATTTTGTCACATTAGAGAAACCCAGATTCTGCCACTAAGTGACTGTTGACCTTGGAACCAAGTCCGTTCTGTCTCCTGAATTAAACTATGAAAGGATATCAGGAGACCCCCATTGCCCTTAGTGAAATGCAGCCCAGCTCCTGAGTGGGCCACAACAGAGGGAAAATCTCTAGCCCTGGCCACTCTGACTTTCATGTCTGGAGATCATCTCCCCCAGGGGTGTCTCTCATACAGAAGGCCTCAGGGGACCCTGCTGTCCCCTCTAGCACTCCAGCCCAAGTGTGGACTCAATACCTCTAGAACCAAAGAGGTCGAGCTAAGGCTGTCAGTGGCTTGGGACAGCACAAGAGAAATCAAGCCCGAGAAAACACACAGCTGGATGATCTGGTTACAAAATGGCCTGAGCCTACAGGCCCAACCACTTCTAGCTCCTTCTGCTTCCACATGGAAGCACCACCTTTCCCCAACTCACAGGTGCCCAGGCCTCCAGAGCAGGGCCAATAGAAATCATTTCCAATTCCGGCCTGCCAAAGTCCTGCCTTCCATCCTGAGTCCCATTAAAGAACACCTTTTTCCTAGTGATTGACCCTGGGGATGCCCACCCTGATTCTCAGAAGTAGGGCTTTACTCTGGACCTCAACAAGACAACTCCACCAGAACACAACATCTTGAACACAGTTCTTTGATGATATACCCTCAGTGGGATTTATTCTCTAAAGCAAACAGATTTGCAAAGAAATCTTCAACTTGACTTAGTTCGTTGTTGATAGTTGTATGGATGTATCCATTTGGAAACTATTTTGGGTCTATTGTAGGATTGAACAAATGAGTCAATATTTTGATGAGGTTAGAAGCCAGAGATCTCACTGTGGGAGAAGAGTGATGCAAATATGAAATGGGAGAAAGCAAACAAGAACTCTGCGGTGTTGGATTTTATCAATACCTACCTATAGATAGATAAGAGATGGGGTAAATAATGGTGGTGATGATGGAGAGAGAGAGCATGGCTAGGCGTAATGACACCCTAGGAACAGTGAGAAAATCAAATACCTAGATCTTGGCATCTGAATATCATTCTCTACTAAAAAGAGCCAGGACTTCTCTGAAAAATGGCTAACTCCAAGGCTGAGGCAAGAAAAGTACCAAGAAGTAAGAAAGTACTCAAAAAAATTACAGGGACATGTGGAAAAAACATAGGAGGCAGCATGAAGGAGTTTTCCACTGAACAAATCTGGAAAAAATGTAAGCATCAGAATGAATAAGGAGCTGGGCATGGTGGCTCAAGTCTGTAATCCTAGCACTTTGGGAGACCAAAGTGAGAGAATTGCTTAAGCCCATGCGTTCAAGACCAGCCTGAGTAATTTGGTGAGACCTCATCTCTACAATAAATTAAAAAATAAGTCGGGTATGGTAGCGCGTGCCTGTAGTTCCAGCAACTTGGAAGGCTGAGGCGGAAGGACCGCCAGAACCCCGCAGGTTGAGGCTGCAGTGGCTGTGAGCATACCAGTACACTCCAGTCTGAAGGACAGAGTGAGACTACAATTAAAAAAAAAATGAGCCGTGCTCGGTGGCTCAGCCTGTAATCCCGCGCCTTTGGGAGGCTGAGGTGAGTGGATTGCCTGAGCCCGCGGGTTCGAGACCCACCTGGGCAGCAAGACCTCATCTCTACAATAAATCAAAAAATCAGCTGGGCGTGGTAGCGCACCTGTAATTCCAGCTACTCGGAAAGCTGAGGCGGAAGAATCGCCGGAGCCCAGCAGTCGAGGCTGTGGTGGCCGGGAGCGGCCACTGCACTCCAGTCTGGGCGACAGAGTGAGACTCCACTCAAAATAAAAAATTAAAAA
>NW_007232264.1:86639-98645 GCF_000164805.1 Carlito syrichta | reverse complement strand
GAAGTCAGGCTATTGTGGCCATGAGCATGTCATTGCACTCCAGCCTGGATGACAGAACGAGACTCTGACTCAAAAAAAAGAAAAGAAAAGAAAAGAAAAGAAAAAATACCTGTGTATTTTGTTGTGTGTAAATTTTACCTCAAGAGAAAAACACACACACAAAAATATACTAAACTATAGTTAATTATGTGCATGCTCATATCATGTTTAGGTGTTTAGGACTGAAGCAATCTCATTTTGAAATGCATTCAAAAAATAAGATGGATTGACAGAAGGAGAGATGGAAGATATGAAATAAATCAGACACAATATAATAAAATGTTAATTGTATCGCCTAAGTGGTGGATATGTGGTGTTCATTAAAAAGTTTTCTCAACTTGAACATTTTCGTTTAAAAATTAAGGAAAACTCAGCCGGGCTCGGTGGCTTAGCCTGTAATCCTGCGCCTTTGGGAGGCTGAGGTGAGTGGATTGCCTGAGCCTGTGGGTTCGAGACCCGCCTGTGCAGCGAGACCTCACCTCTACAATAAATCAAAAAATCAGCTGGACGTAGTAGCACGCGCCTTAATTCCGGCTACTCGGAAGGCTGAGGCGGAAGGATCGCCGGAGCCAGCAGGTCGAGGCTGCGGTGACCGGGAGCGGCCACTGCACTCCAGTCTGGGCGACAGAGTGAGACTCCAACTCAAAAATAAAAAATTTAAAAATTTAAAAAATTTTTTTAAAATGACTAATGATAGCAATGGATAAGACATTGAATTAGAAGGGAACCCATGAGTTCATACCGATATGTGTAAATAAATGAGAGGAAAGGACAACTCTTGTTTGCCGGAGAATGTCAAGTGTTTAAATGAAATGGTAGAGTTAGAAAATCACCCTTTTGCAACTACCAAAGTAATAAGTGACTCAGGCAAGAACCATCAGTGGGTGCTGAAACACCGAGTAGATGTTTGTGGCAGAACGATATCAAAGTAGCTCCCACAGAAGATTTCTTAATTACAAAGGGGAATTGGTACCTTTCAAGTAGAGAGATCGGACAAACATCACGTCAACCAAGTGATCACAGGTACCATCACAAAGTGCCATCAAGTGCCCCTGAAGTGAATCCTACTTATGTAGGATTCCTGCCAAGAATGCATAAGCTGAATCTAATCATGAAAGTACATTCAGGCAAATCCAAAGCAAGGGACATTCTACAGAGTAACCGGCCTAGAAATATCAATGACATAAAAGACCAGAGTAGACTGAGGAATTATTTGAAAGGAAACCAGAGACATCACGGGTAAATGCAATACGTGATCCAGAGTTAGACCCTGCTTTGGTAAAACCACAGTTTTTTTTAAGGTATAAAGGAATTATTGGACCAATTGGCCAAATTTGAAAATGGATAGTATATTAGATAATATACTGCATCAGTGTTAAATAATTTCCTGACTCTGGTAAGTGTATGTGGTTGTATAAGAGAATCTCCTTATTCTAGGAAATATAGGCTAAGATCTTCAGGCATGAAAGGTCAGGATGTCTGCAGCTTACTCTCAAATGGCTCAGAAATAATAAATGTACGTTAGATATTGTTTCATTCCCTGAGTGTCTTTTGCTCCTGTTGCTACTATCTGGCTTGTTCTTTCTGAGTTTCCCAATTCAAATTCTTGAGAAAGAATCCTCTCCTGGGGTCAGGTGCTCACTCCTTTTCCAGTCATCTCTGGTCCAGGATGGGTCATGTGGTACATAACATGGCTGCCATGACTGGTCCAGCATTGGGAGTGGTGGACAACAAGTTCTCCTCAGAAGGACTTGGCAGGCCCCAGGCTTAGTTGGGCTGGTATATCCTTTATCCTCCAGCTGCCCAAGTTAACCCCAGAGATGTCTGGAGTCCTCCTACCCTAACTTTGTGCCTCATTATTTCTTACCCTCACTCTTTCAACAAATGTTAGAGGTGTCTGCTCTGGGCAGGTCTTATGCTGGGCCTGAAGGACACAGAAGAGAGTCCTAGAATTCTAGTCTGAGTCTTAGAGTCCCCTCAGAAGCTCTAACTCAGGGTGGAGAGGCATGAAGAATGCAGACAACTGGAGTGCAGGGCTGAATTGCTACCAGCAAACAAAAGGCAGTCAATGGTAGTTGAGGCCTGCACCCCACACCCGTGAAACACAGAGGTGGGATCCTGAGGGCAGCACAATCTATGGCTCATGGGAGAGAAAAAGACTCTCAGACAGGAACCTGGCTGCTGGAAGGGTGTCCACTGCCATCCCTGAAGTGTTTGTGTTCTCTTTGCATAGCCGGACCCAGCAGGACGGGACATTTCCATCCGGCCTCTCCTGGAGCACTGTGAGAACACCCACATGACCATCTGGCTCGGCATCGTCTACGCCTACAAGGGGCTTCTCATGGTAGGTGCACAGCCAGAGATGGAGCTGGGGACACTTCTCTGTCGGGCCTCTCTCTCTGTCAACATAAAAATAAACAGAGCCCCCATGACTAAGCACTTACTTGCCAGACCCAGTATCTGCCACATGCTGTCTCAGTTCCCGCAACAACCCCATGAGATAGGTACAGATAACACCCCCATTGCACTGATGAGGACACTGAGGCTGGGTATCTTGCCTGAGGTCGCCCAGCTAGTAAGTGGCAGAGCCAAGATCTTAATCAGAGAGTAACCCCAAAACTGTGAGTGTGCCTCACAGCTGTCTTGTACTGCTCCTAGGGAGAGCAGACTGTCGACATCCAGTACGTGACTTCCAAAATTTCAGTGGCTCTTCTCTAAATCCACAGCGGTGGGTGGAATCACCCCCATTTTATAGATGAGGGAAGTAAGCCTCAGAGAGGTTAAATGATTTGTCAGAGGCTAACCCCTGATCTCTGAACCCAGCACTCTTTCCACGTGGTTTATCTATTGAAATCAAAGATCACATACCAAGCCTGCAATTGTGAAATTTCACAATTGTGGAATTTCAAAGTTAGAAAGGACTTGGAAGGTCAGCCCCGCCCTACCTCAGCCTGGGTTGATCGTTGAATCTTCTCTCCCGTCCTGTGCAAACCAGGCCTCCACTTAAATCCCTCCAGTCACCAGAATCTGGCCACTGCACCTTCCTCAGACCGTTCCACAGGAAAGTTAAGCTACATCCACCTCTGTGTGGCCCCCCACTCGGAGGCCAAGAATGAAACCCTCCCTAAAATTCAAACAAACTGGGATTTCTTGTGCCACTCAAATGCATTCTTACCGGCTGCTGCCTCAGAGAACTGTTACTGATTGATCCTGTGTCCTTCAAGGGCCACACAAGATGGGCATGTGTTAGAGGGCCCTAGGCAAAGACTGTTCCCACGTCATACCAGTGGATACCCTCTCGTGGCTTCCATAGAGGTCTTTTGAGCCCCTCATGCAGACAGCAGGAACACTGGGTTGCAATCTGGGCCCCACAAGGCGACCTGGAGGTGTCCACAGGAGGTGCCCAGAATGGAAGTGGGAACTTGAGGACTGACCAGAGGTGGGCTTGGACAAGGACACGCTCAGAGAACATGGTCACCAGGAACTTGGAAGAGCTGCCAGAGACGGGTGGCACAGACCTAAAGGCGGAACCATCTGTGTCAGGCTAAGTTGCCAGAAGGCAGATCTCAACTTCTTATAAAGACAGAGTTTGTGTAACAGGGAGCAGTGTCCATAGGTGTCATGGAGCCCCCAAGAAGGACAAGCTGCTGTCACGAGAAGCATGCCATGTAGATGATCTGAGCTTCCCCAACCTGTGTTGAGTAAAGAAAGTGAAACTAGACTCTCCAGAATCCTTCGAGCACTGATGTTCCTTGACTCCAAGACTCCATGAAATTAGATGATGGTGAATCATATTGACATCTTTAAACTGGATTTATCTGCAATGTTTTGATCACTCATTATCCTCTCCCACCTACTTCCAAAAGTGGTTGGAGATGACTGTGTCTCTTCCAGTGAAGCTAATACCTTCAGCCAGCTTATGTCAGTGAGAGCTATATTTGACAGCACAAATGCTTTACCAATTAGAGTATATGCAAGAAACTGTCCACAGCCTTCTGGTCCTAGGGTTTATGACTAAAATTCCACTCCCACCCCTACCTCTTCTGTTCTGAAATTGCAGAACATGCCGTGTACCCTCTTTCCCTCTCTGAGACTCCATGCTTCTTGAACAGAAAGGATAGGCACGGGATTAGGATTTTAGTCATAAACTCTTGATCCAGGAGGCTGTGGAAGGTTCCTCACACATACTCTAAATGGTGTAGAAGGCCTAAGAACAAGTTACTCTCTGTTTCCTCCTGACACTCTTCAGAGGTTTGCAACCAGCCACCAAGTCCCCAGATTTGCCCACATTTATTGACTGTTGGAGACTTTCATGGTGGTTTGGTGCCCTGTCAACAGCTACCTCTCCAGTCAGAGAGGCTGAGGCCAGGCACCCGCTCAGCCCTGACTCTCATCACCGTGGGAACCCAGGCAGGTGCTGCACTTGGCCAAGCCTCCACTTCCTCTGCAAGATGACACGGCCACTATGGGACTCAAGGGGGTGGCGTGCAAAGGAACCCACACAAAACAAGCTTTCAGCAGGCGCCAGTTTTCTTCTCCCACTCAGTATCTAGTTCCTGGGCTTCTGGTTCCTTGTTTTAAAAGGAATTTTTCTATAAGAAGAAATCAGGTTCTATGACAACACATTTAGAAAAAGGATAAAGGATGGGAAAGGAAAACTATCGTGGCTATGTAAAATAATATCAATTACAAAATAACTTTGAACTTGCCTTTATACAGAATATTTCAGTCAACAAAGTGCTTTCATGTTTATCCCCCCTCCTTTTATCCACACAGAAACCCCGTGAGATAAGTGTTACTATTTTTCTATTTCCATTTCACAGTCATTGAAACTGAGGTTCTGTGAGGTTCAATGACCTGCCCAAAGTCACTCAGCCAGTGGATGGCAGAGCAGATTCCAGATTCCCCCAGCCTTGTGTCCAACCAGATTCCAACACATGACATCATGCTGACAAAATAAATCAAACCTCCAAAAGTAGGTCCTCTGCGTGATGTTAAATGGCTCACACAGCTGTCATATGGCCCAGGCTGCCCTGCTGAAGCCGAAGTGGAAAGGGCTTGGTAAGAAGGCCTCCAGGAAGGGCTGAAACCAGACAGAGGCCCGGACCAGTCAGGAGTCTCAGCTCTTCCGCCCTCCCCTACACCCACCTGCACTGTCCCTGAAGCCTGCCCTCCTGTTAGGCCACTTCTAGGACTAAACCCTTAATACTCTGCTTCAGATCCAAGTTGGTCCCCACCCCATCCACGTCTGTCGAGAGATGTGTTGGTCAGAAGGAGAGTTGCAAGTGACAGATATGCCTAAAAGAATAGTGGTTAAAGGGGTAGAACATTTTCCTCTCAAGTAAACTGAGTCCAGAGTTAAGCAGTCTAGGCTGGGGTGAGGCTCCTGGAATCTCAGCTCTTTGCAATCCTTATCACACAGTTTTCACATCGGGGCTAAGTTGGCTTCATGGTCTAACACAGCTGCTGAAGCTCCACCTATCACATTCCACTCCAGCTGTTAGGAAGGAGGAAAAGCAACACCTTTCCCTCTAAAGACACTTCCCAGAACTTGTACACGCCCACTCCACATACAGGCAATGTCCAAAACCCAGTATCACACTGCACCTAGCCTTTAGGCCCACTGGGAAACATGGTCTCTATTTTAGTTGGCTGTGTACATTAGGGGATAACAGAAGTCCCAGACAGGAAAGCTCTGCCTCGTTGAACAGAAACAAAAACTGGACTGAACTTCTAGCGACAGTCCACTTTGCCACCATAGAGCTGTGTGGCTTTGGGCTAGCCTCTTCCTCCTCTCTGGGCCTTAGTGTTCCCTAGAGAGCCGAGGGAGGAGGTTGAGATCTTACCGCAAGTTCTTCCCACTGTGGCCCCCAGTGAATCTGTGTGTGATCAAGTCGTGGGAGTGAAGGAGTGCCAGCCAGCTGTCACCCCCTACCCCCAACTGCATTTCCTCAGGGCCACAAGCAGAGACAGATAGCGAAGTCCAGAAGACCTGGCCAAAGGCAAAGCCCCCCAGCCTCCCTCCCCCGAGCCCCGCCGGCTGAGTAACCCTCCGTTCCGCAGCTTCTCAGAACAGAGAGCGTGTGCCCCCCTTGGTAACGACCATCTCCCCTTTCTGTTCACCATTTCAGTTGTTCGGTTGTTTCTTAGCTTGGGAGACCCGCAACGTCAGCATCCCCGCACTCAACGACAGCAAGTATATCGGAATGAGCGTCTACAACGTGGGCATCATGTGCATCATAGGGGCCGCCGTCTCCTTCCTGACCCGGGACCAGCCCAACGTGCAGTTCTGCATCGTGGCTCTGGTCATCATCTTCTGCAGCACCATCACCCTCTGCCTGGTGTTTGTGCCAAAGGTATGGGCGGGGGCCTTCACTGCCCGGCCTCAGCCTCTGTCTCCACCACAGGGAAATCTCTGGGCTTCTTCCATTTTCTAAAAGTTTCACTCATTCTTCTTTTCTTTCTGAGTCAGAGTCTCACTCTGTCGTCCAGGCTGGAGTGCAGTGGCACACTCACAGCCACTCCAGCATCAACCTACTGTGCTCAGGTGATCCTTCCGCCTCAGCCTTCCAAGTAGCTGGAACTACAGGCACACACTACCACACCGGGCTAATTTCCTATTTATTGTAGAGAAGAGGTCTCACCAAGTTGCCCGGGCTGGTCTGGAACCCGTAGGCTGAGGCAATCCACTTGTCTTGGCCTCCCAAAGTGCTGGGATTATAGACTGAGCCACCGAGCCCAGCCTTCTTTTTTTTTTTAAGTCGGAATCTCACTTTGTCACCTAAGCTGGAGAGCAGTGGCACAATCATGACTTATCACAGCCTTGATCTCCTGAACTCAGGCAATCCTTCTGCCTCAGCGTTCCAAGTAGCTGGGACTACAGACACTGACCATCACACCCTGCTGATTTTTTAAATTTTTTTGTAGAGATGAGGTCTTGCTATGTGTCCTAGGCTGGTCTTGAACTCCTGGACTCAAGTGATCCTTCCACCTCAGCCTCTCAAAGTGCTGGGATTACAGATATGAGCCACCACCACATCCAGCCTACATTCTGTTTTTATGATGAATACGGTTCATGTGACAGAAAGTTTATAAAATGCAGAGATGTAAAAGCCAGATTTTTTTTTTTTTTTTTCCAGAAATCTCCCATAGGCCCACCACCCCAAAATAATCACCGGTAATGTTTTGTTTGAAGTGGTCTTCACTGTTAATGTTTTTTCATGTGTTTCCTTACAGTCTTATTTTAATGGCTAGGAAGTAGTGCTTTTTTTTTTTTTTTTTTGAGTTAGAGTTTCACCCCGTCGCCCAGACTAGAGAGCAGTGGCACGCTCTCGGCCACCGCAACCTCGACCTGCTGGGCTCCGGTGATCCTTCCACCTCAGCCTTCCAAGTAGCCGGAATCACAGGCGTGTGCTACCATGCCCGGCTAATTTTTGATTTATTGTAGAGATGAGGTCTCACCAAGTTGCCTGGGCGGATCTCGAACCCGCGGGCTCAGGCAATCCACTCACCTGGGCCTCCCAAAGCGCTGGGATTACAGGCTGAGCTACCGAGCCTGGCCGGAAGTGGTGCTTTTTAAGATGTAGCCATAACTATAACACATATGTTACCCGGTGTGGTGGCTCATGCCCGTAATCCCAGCACTTTGGGAGGCTGAGGTACGAGGATTGCCTGAGCCCAGAGGTTTGAGACCATCCTGGGCAACTTGGTGAGACCTCATCTCTAAAAAAGAAAACAAACATACACACACACACACACACACACACACACACACACCACACATGCGCATGCGCACATACACACACATACTATTTTGTAATTGTTTTGTAATTTGCCTTTTTCACTTAACTTTTGTCCTTTGTAACCATCATTAAGGGGGAGTCCCATGATTTACAGTCCACTAATCTCTTATTAGTGAACATTACATTTGCTTGCAGATTTTTTATTAACATATCATCAATTAACATTTTTTCTGCATAACACATTTTCCTTGTTTCCAGTCATTCCCTTAAGATAGAGTCACAGAAGTAGTATTAATAACCATTTTAATATCCACTTACATTTTCCATTTATTCAAAGAGCTGGCCTTCAGGGACCACCACACTGAAGAGATATTTTTCACACATCACCCTACCTGGCAGCGGGTGGGTAAACCAAAGGCCGTGACCTCTTGGGAGCTCCCCGTAGCAGGGTGGACTGTGTAGAGGGAAGCCTGACCCCAGTGGGTCTTAAGAGTAAAAGAAGGAGCAGGAAACAGAGCTGGGACAGAGTTCCTGACTGCGGTTGGAGAGCATCAGCCTAAGAGAGAGGATCCACTTGGGGAAATAGGCTACCTATGGTGCCTGCACCCTTCTGCGCACCCAGTCAGTCCCTAGGCACTGTAAGCTCTGAGCTAGAATACCTCTGATGTATACACCTTCATCCTCTAGTTGTCTGCGTCTGCCTAGGCTCCAGGGCAAGGTCACAACTCCTCTGCCTGCACTCTGATGCTCTCTGTATCCTGTCAAAGATACCAGATGATTCTCTCAGCCTAGCTCTGATCACACCACTCTACTCTGTCCCCTAATCATTCCTCATTGTTCCCCTGGCTCCAGGATCATGTCCCTAATGTGGACTGGCTTTCAGGACCCTTGGGTCTTCTCCAGTCTCCCCAGAGAACCCTGCCCACCATCCAGACTGTCCTTCCCCATAAGTGCTCTGAGCTCCAGGACTCCCTGCATTTGCATAAGCTGCCCTTTCTTCCCCCCTGGAGTTCCCTTATCCCCACCAACCTTCCAGATCCTCCACAGGGCCCAGCCCAGGCCACAGCACCACGGTGGGCACTTTGTCTTTGATGCCTTCTGGCCTGGTGAAGACGGAGTCCTTCCTTCTCTGCCACCCCATACCTCTGGACGATGACAGGTCCTGGCGGGCAGAGCCATGGCTCACTCAACCCCTGCTCTCTAGTGCTGATCAAGGTCAGCAAAATCAGGGTCAAGTGCAGCTTTTTGTCTTATATTTTAAAATCTCCTTAAGAGTATAACAACAGATATTGGAGATTCCAAAAGATGTGAGGGTGAGAGAGGTAAGGGATGATAAATTATCTATTGGGTGTAATAGATACTCTTTGGGAAACCAGTACACTAAAAGCCCAAACTTCACCACCATGGAATATGCAACAAAACTGCACTTGTACCCCCTTAATCTATAAACGTTTTTAAAAATGTCTTTAGGTTCAGCTAAGTGATGTCTAGTCTCCTGACCCACCGGAATTGTGAGATAATAAATGTGTGTTGTCTTAAGCATCCAAACAAATGCTCTTATCGGTGAGAGAGCTAGTTGCCAAGCTGTCCCCAAAATTCACTAATGCAAACAAACAGAGGCCTGCACTCTCCTCTATCCCACTGCTTTCTCAACTGTCATGCCCAGGGTTTATTTTGCACAGGAAGCAAGACCTAAGGCAGAGCAAGCCTTACCAAGCGCTAAGCCTCAGGGGCCCAGGTGGCCTCTGCAAGATGGTGAGGATGCAGGTGGCATCAGGGTCAGGTGGCCGGGAAGGACATTGAAAGGGGCCTGCTCAGGGTCACACACAGGTGAATGGCACAGCCTGGCCTGAGCCCAGGGCCCCTGATGCCCAACCTGTGTCCTTCCCGCAATCCTTGTTGCCTCCAGTGCAGGACCTACTGGGAGGGGCTCGAGAGGGATGGGAAGAAGGACCCAGGATTCTCTCTTCAACCCTGCTCCCACCTTTGTCCTTTCAGCTCATCACTCTGAGAACAAACCCAGACGCAGCAACTCAGAACAGGCGATTCCAGTTCACTCAGAATCAGAAGAAAGAGGACTCTAAAACGTCCACCTCAGTCACCAGTGTGAACCAAGCAAGCACATCCCGTCTGGAGGGCCTGCAGTCAGAGAACCACCGCCTGCGAATGAAGATCACAGAGGTACCTTCCTCAGACCTGTCAGTGGGCCCCGTGCTCCCATTTGCAGCCATCTGTCCTGTGCAGGGCCTCCCAGGCTCCTCTAGACCATCCCTACAGCATGGTGCAGACGTACATCGCATCTGCTGAGGTTCCAGCTGCAGGAGCCAGGGCTCACATCAAACAGATAGAGGCAGCTTGTCAGAAGCCAACGCGAGTTTATTGCCCACCTGACCCAGGCTCTTGGAGTCTTGGAGTCCAGCAATACCTGATTCAAGCCATCATCAGAAAGAAAGGAATCCATAAAGATTTGCGAGCTTCCAGATTGTCATGGTTTCCTAAATCAGTGTCTCTCTGCCTCTCTCTCTCTCTCTCTCTCTCTCTCTCTCTCTCTCTCTCCCCCCTCCCCCCCCTTTTTCTCCCTTTCGCTTGCTCTGGGTGTCTGTCTGTGTCTCTCTCCCTGTCTGTCTCTCTCTTCTTCTCTCTTCCTCTATCTTTCACTCTCCCAACACAGCCCAGTAACCACCCACATCTATATGATGTACCACAAGAGAAGAAGAAGTAAAAAGAAGCTTTTGGGAGGGAGAATTTGCTGCAGCCAGACCTCACCTTTGTCCTGAGAGTTCTCGAGCATTCCTGAGAAACCACAACCAGATTGTTTTGTGCCCCCACCAAAGCTCAAATTTTGGTTCTGCCCCAGTGACACTGGCAAGAACTTACATGATCACACTTGGTCACAGGGGAGGCAGGGAAACACAGTCTCTAGATGGACAATTGAAAGGGAAAAGTGAAAGATAGATTTGCCAGGTTAGATCCAGGATGCCCAGGTAAATTTGAATTTCAGTGTAAGTATATCCCATGCAATACTTGGGATATACTCATACTAAAAAAAGGACTTATCGTCTCATCCTAAAAAAAGGTAATTCTATTCTGACTGGGCTTTCTGTATTTTATTTGCTATATCTGGCAGCCCCTTGGGGGCTCACGGTAGTCTGCCACAGAGAGCCACTACACTGTTGTCTGCACTTAAAGATGACTGCTTCAGGATGGGACAGCCCACCTTCAGCCACCAGAGCAGAGTAGGAAGGGCTTCTGTCCCCCATGACCCATAGCAGGTTCTGTTTCAATATCAGGCCTCTTCATAATTATTAACACCACAGCCTGGGCAACATAGTGAGAATTCATCACTACAATAAATCAAAAAATGAGCCAGGCATAGTGGCATGTGCCTATAGTCCCAGCTACTTGGGAGATGAGGCAGAAGGATCACCTGAGCCCAGAAGGCCAAGGGTGTGGTGAGCCGTGATCATGCCACTGCACTCCAGCTTGGGCAACAGAGTGCGACCCTCCACTCAAGAAATTAAAAAAAGAAATACCACATTTCTTTGCCTTGACATTTCACTTCTACTTGCACGTGCCAGCAATGAAGAGTTCACTCCCTTTAAGAAACCCAAGTCGCTGCTAAAAACCCCAAATGTCTGGGTTGTTTTTCCTGGAACTGAATCACAATCTGGCCTCCTGTTGCTCCCATCCTTTGATCCTTGCTCTGCCATGAGTCACATAAAAAGGGGTATCTCCTCCTTTACGTGAAAACTTATTAAGCAATTTAATGACCCTGCTCCTGACATCAGAACAGCACTTCACAGTTTAGAAGATCTCCTCCTTTATACCATAGTAGCCCCCCCAGTGACCACCCCTCACCACCACCAATACACATATTTCCCAGGCTTCTCTGGGGCTGAATGACCCCAGGACTTGCACCTGATTTTTCTGTAACCTGGGATGACTGGGACCCGTCCTGACTAACTCCCCGGGATGAGCCCCTGCTGGTCTCAGTCTCCATGACAGTGTGAAGCTCAGTGCTGACTAGACCTGCATATCTGTTCTTTCCACTGAGGGCTCTCTTAGGTATCAATAATAATTATTGCCGGACTCGGTGGCTCAGCCTGAAGTCCCAGCGCTTTGGGAGGCCGAGGTGAGTGGATTGCCTGAGCCCGTGGGTTTGAGACCTGCCTGGACAACTTGGCGAGACCTCATCTCTACAATAAGTCAAAAATTAGCCGGGCGT
>NW_007232264.1:66265-85861 GCF_000164805.1 Carlito syrichta | reverse complement strand
TGGAAGGCTGAGGCAGAAGGATCGCCGGAGCCCGGCAGGTCGAGGCTGCGGTGGCCAGGAGCGGCCACTGCACTCCAGTCTAGGCGACAGAGTGAGACTCCAACTCAAAAAATAATAATAATAATAATTGTTATTAGTAGTAGTAGTAGTAGTAGCAGCATAGTAATATTATTACAGTGGTAAGTTACCCTTATTGTGGATCAGGCACCGGGCTCGACTTTCCATGCATTCTCTCATTTAACCTTAACAACACTCCCATGAGATAGGAACCATTACTATCCCATTCTACAGATAAAGAAATTGAGTCTCGGGTTCTCACAGGCCAGAACTTAGTGGTAAAGGGCAGCCCTAGGTTTGCACCTAGGCCTGTCCATCTCCAGATCCTGAGCTCTTGCCTCTTGCTGCCTTACTGCCCTGGGTTTGGTTGGCTGTTCTGTCTAAGTTCAAGTCTATGCCTTGAGTTGCATAAAAAGGGGTATCTCTCTTCTCCTTTACATGAAAACTTATTAAGCAATTTAATGGTTATGATCCTGACATCAGAACAGTACTTAGCAGTTTATAAGTTCCCCTCCCTTACACTGTAGTAGCCGCCCCAATTACCCAAAAAATTGTTATTGATACCCAGTCAATTATTATTGATACCTAAGAGGGCCCTCAGTGGGGAAAATAGATATGCAGGTCTAGCTATGCAGATATACCTCAAAGCCCAGGACCCTCTCATCATAGCTTCTTCTTGAACAAGAGCTGACAGGGTCCTGCTGCATCTCTTCACCAAAATGCAGCAGCCTCCTGGCTCTCAGTGCTTTCCCTTCGAAGCCAGGCAGAGGCCCGGCCCTGTGAGCCACCTTTTGGCCCTAGAGGCCTAGCTGCCAGGCTTGGGGCAGGGGCTTGGTCGGGGCCACTGGCTCAGCTGGAGCCTTTGTCTTCCAGCTGGATAAAGACTTGGAAGAGGTCACCATGCAGCTTCAGGACACACCAGAAAAGACCACCTACATTAAACAGAACCACTACCAAGAGCTCAACGACATCCTCAACCTGGGGAACTTCACCGAGGGCACAGGTAAGAGGAGGCAGAGCCCTGGAGTGTGGGGACCTGGGTTTCAAGCACCAGCTGTCCATCTCCTGTTCTACAGATGAAGAAACTGAGGCTCAGAGAGGGCAAGGGACTGAAATCACGTGGGCAGAGCTGGAGCACCTGGAACTTCGGTCTCCCTACCACAGCTCAGCGTCCACTTGGAATCCCTCTTGCCTGGACCTGGGGCTTCTAATCCTCATCCCTAGGACTCCAGTTCCACACATACACCATGGGGCCTGCATCCCCGGTGTACTGAATGGAGGCACAATTCGTTTTCCCTTTTGTTCTTAGCCAATAACTTATCCTTATTTTTCTGAACAACATTTCACTGTTGCAGACACGCCTCATCCATGTGCAAGAAAAGAATGGCCGATAAGATATGATATGACACTCAATCTCACCACCCGCCTAGGAAACGCCAGCCACAATAACATAAGCCACTCTTTGCCCACCTTCTGGAAACAATTAAACGATTGCCGGTGTTGGTGAGAGTGTTTGGAAATGGGCATTCTCCTGCAATGCTTTAGAAGTCAGTTTAGCACTCTCCAAATGCTCAGTGTTAAGCCTCTTGACCTGGCAATTTCCCTAGCAGGAACCCATCCCTTGCAAATACTCCCATGAGGACAAAGATATGTACACACAGATGCTCATCACAGTGTCATTTGTAGGTGAGAAAAACTGGAAGTAACTTAAATATTCATTATTTGCAGTGATTTCATTAATTATGATACAGCCAAACATGACACACGATACAGCTATCAAAAAGTGAGGTGGGTCTAATTGTGCAGATATGGAAAGCTCTCTGAATCAAAGAAGCAAGATGGAGACCAACATGATGATTATGATACATGTAAATACATACACATGTGTGTGTGAAGTGCATTTGGAAGAAGAAACACCAAACTGTTAACAATATTCATTCACATGCAAAGAAATGGTACTGTAGAAAGTTGGTGAGAAATAACTCTTTTATGTTGCCTTTTAAATATTTCTCTATTGTTTGGATTTTGTCATTAGCACATATTCATTAGTTTGTTATAAAAATTATTTTAAATCAGGCTGGCGCAGTGGCTCACACTGTAATCCCAGCACTTTCTTTGGGAGGCTAAAGCAGAAGGATCCCTTGAGGCCAGGAGTTTGTGACCAGCCCGAGCAACATAGTGAGGCCTCTTCTCTACAAATAATCAAAAAAATTAGCCTAGGACATGGTGGCACATGCCTATAATCCTAACTACTCGGGAGGCTGAGAGTGAAGGGTGGATTGATCCCAGGAGTTTAAGGCTGTGGTGAACCATGTGGTGAACCGTTCTCCAACCTGGGCAACAGAGTAAGACCCCAACTCAAAAAATATATACATTTTAAATCAGTGAAAAATGTTTTTTTCTTTATTTTTGTTGTATAGTAATAAGTATTTTCTCATAGTAGTATTATATAATTCTTATTATACAACATGATTGCAAAAATGCTTAAATTAAGATAATAACAAGGAAATTAAAAGAATACAAGTTATTCCTAATAAATTTAGAATCTGGTAAAGGTGAGCATTTCAAATTAGTGAGGAAAAAATGAATTATTCAGTAAATGTTATTGGGATAAATGGCTAGCCATCTGGAAAAGAATAAAGGTAGATCCTTACCTCACACTTTACTCAAAGATTAATTTCAAACCGGACTCGGTGGCTCAGCCTGTAATCCCGTGCTTTGGGAGGCTGAGGTGAGTGAATTGCCTAAGCCCACAGGTTCGAGACCCGCCTGGGCAACTTGGTGAGACCTCATATCTACAAGAAATCAAAAATTAGCCAGTCATGGTAGCGTGCGCCTGTAGTTCCAGCTACTTGGAAGGCTGAGGCGGAAGGATCGCCGGAGCCCATCAGGTCGAGGCTGCGGTGGCCGGGTGCGCTCCAGTCTGGGAGACACAGTGAGACTCCAACTCAAAAAAAAAGATTAATTTCAGATGGATAAAAGATTTAAATATAAAAAGTGAAACCATAAAAGTACTAGAAGAAACCAAAGGAGAATTGTTTTTTTAATTTCTTAGAGAAAGAAAGGCCTTTCTTAGTTTAAGGCAAAACAGAAACCACAAAAGAAAAAGATGATAAATTTAGCTACAAAAAGAATTTTTTTCACAATGCAAATGCCATGACAATACAATTTTTAAAAAACTGAAACAGCAAACTAAGCCAAAAATAACTCAGATAGCAAGCTTATGCTCTCACATAAAAGGAGAAATTAGACGAAAAGGATCCAAAAAAAACCCCAGAATTTATTTATAAAAAAATGTGTACTTATTCTTACATGTTTAAACTTCAGTCACCTTCAAAGTACTCTCTGTTAGATGCAATACACTTGTCAAGATGCTTTTTTCACTGCTCAAAACAGTTTTTGAATTTGTCAGTTTTTCCCTTTGAGGACTTTTTTCATTCAGGGAAACAAAAAAAAAAGTAACTCAGGGTAAGATCGGGTGAATAGGGAGGGAGTTATGCTATTTTTGGTCAAAAACTGCTGAACACTCAGTGTGGTGTGGGCAGGTGCGCCCATAAATCCCATCATGAAATGGACAAATGTGTTGCAAGAATCTCCAAAAAAATTTCACTAAAGCCAAACACAGCATCTCACAACGATGTTAGCTGGTACATGGATGCTGACACTTACCTAGCAGAGGAAGCCTGTACTACAAGGGTCCCATCCTCTAAAAAATAATTCTGAGTTTTTTTTGGGTCCCCTTATATGTAATGATAAACAAAATATATGCAGTTATGTACAAGTTAAGAAAAAGATCAACAACCCCCAAAAAATTGAGCGGAAGAGAGATCTCATAAAAGGAAACAAAAATGATTCTTACACTTAGGAAAAGATGATCAATCTCTTTATTAAAGAATAGCAACTCAAATCTGGAATAAGATGCGATTTTCACCGCTAACCCTGGCAAAGATCAAAGATCAAAAAGTTGCTACGAGTGCAAGGAAACAGGCAGAGAGAGCAGCATTTTCTTTTTGTTTTTTGAGTTGGAGTCTCACTGTGTTGCCCAGGCTGGAGTGCAGTGGCACTCTCACGGTCACCCCAGCGTCGACCCGCCTCCAGCAATCCTTCCACCTCAGCCTTCCAAGTAGCCGGAACTACAGGTGTGAGTTACCAAACTTGGCTAATCTTTTGATTTATTGTAGAGACGAGGTCTCACCAAATTACCCAGGCAGGTCTCAAACCCATGAACCCAGGCAATCCACTCGCCTCAGCCTCCCAAAGTGCTGGGATTACAGACTGAGCCACCGAACCCGGCCAAGAGTGGCATTCTCAAACATCGTTGGTTGAAAAAGAAATTGTTCTGACCCAGCAATTCCGCTTTCGGAATTTATTCTACATGTCTTAGTTCATTTGTGCTGTGATTTTTTTTTCTAATTGTAGATTCAGTAGTTTATAAAGAACAAAAATTTATTCTCAGAGTTCTGGAGACTGCGAAGTAAAAGATCAAGGCACTGGCAGATTCAGTGTCTGGCGAGGGTCCCAGTCTCTGCTTCCAAGATGACGCCTGGATCACTGCATCCAGAAGGGGGGAATACTGTGTATCACATGGCAGAAAGGGTGGGAGGGAGCAAACCCACTCACTCAAGCCCTTTTATAAAGGCTCTAACCCCATCCGTGAGGGCTCCATCCTTGTGACTTAATCACCTCCTAAAAGCCCCACCTCTCAATACTATCACATCAGCCATTAAGTTTCAATACATGAATTTGGGGGCACACATTCAGACCATAGCACTATGGATACACAGTTCATTCTGGTTATTTGTGGTAGCAGTGATTATATTCTGCAGAGCTGCCATAAACAGTGAATTCATGAACACTGACCATTGCTCCTAAGGGATACACATGGTTAGGTTCCTGTGAGCCACATAGATTGACACTTCTGTCAACCAATCAATGCATAACTTTGTTTCAGGCATGTTTCTCTTTAAAGGCACGTTTACTATATTTTGTTGGTGCATCAACAATGCACTCATGGACAATGGCACTATAACTCACGCCTGGTGGGGGCTTATCTAACTCATGTATTTTCTCCAGAAGGCACAGCCCAGTCCTCTTGTGCTTAGGAGCACTAGACAGCACTTCAACACTGTGCTTGGGGCCACTTGAAACAGCAAAATCATCAACAGAAGCACCAAAATGTGAAAAACGTGTCACCAAGTAACCTCAAAAAAAAAAACAACACAGTAGGTCCGAAGGTAGTAAGTTATCTCAATTGATTGTTCAGTCACAGATTGAACTCTTTGTAAAACTCTCCCTGCCTTCTCATTATTGCATTTGACTAGTCTTAAAAAAATTCAAAAAGAAAATAAAAGATCCTTATTTACAGTATGAGAGCTGAAACAAGAAGCAGCGTTACCTTGTTCAACCCCAGATGGGAGAGAATGTGTGCATCAGGCAACTCAAATTTTTCAATACTGTGCATGTCAGCAAATGACCATGGCAAGTATTGATTTGAGGGTTACAAATACATTTTAGCAAAGAGATGAGTTCACAAATACAAAATCCATGAATAATAAGGATCGACTATCCTCACATGGGTGCAAAATGACACAGAAGTAAGGTTGCCCACTGCAGCAAAAACAAGCAAACAAAAACACAAATTCTCCTCTCCAGACCAAATGAATCCAAATCTCCCAGGTGGGGGTCAGGATTTTCTATTTCTTTAAATCGTCCCAGATGGTTCTGAAGCAATAAAGAGAGTTGAGAGAATTTATATCACCATGTTTTGTAGCTACACAATATTCCTTTGAAGGGAAGCCCCATAGCTTATGTAACTAATTCATTATTACTGGACAAATTTAGATTACTTCCAACATGTCAATACTGTATATGCTGTTGAGTTTTTGCACATAGCCTTGATTACTTTCTTAGGGTGATTCCCAGAAGTGGAAATCCTAGGTAAAAGACAGTTACTTTTTATGGTATTTGGCATATATTGACACCACCTCCCAGTAAGCTTATGTCAATTGATATTCCCATTAGCACTTTTCTGACAATTATTATTATTTTCACTCTTTGCCAATCTTATCAAAAATCTACCTTGGAGATTTTTCCTTTGTCATTACAACCCTGCGTGCCCGTGAAAAGGGCGTTAATTTTAAAACCTCTCATTTCTAAGTTTTGTTGCCTACATTAGTCAATTTGATCTCCCTCTTTTTTCTTGGAGAGAAGGAGGGCATGGCGGGGCACATCGCACAACCCCCCTAGCACAGGGCTTCTGTCCCCGGGCGGAGCTTCTTGACTCCCTGCTGTGGTGAGGTGGGTGCTCCACAGACCACAGTTTGCAGAATGCAGAGGGGTGATAGACTCTCTTACATTCTCTCTCCTTGGGCATCATCCTAAAAAAAAAAAATTGCATCGCTGATTTTTAAAATCTAGGTTAACAGAATGTGATGTGATATTCTTGTTTTACATTCAGATGGGGGAAAGACCATTTTAAAAAATCACCTTGATCAAAATCCCCAGCTACAATGGAACACAACAGAGCCCTCTCGAACATGCAAAGACCCTGTAGAAGATATAAATTCTCCAGAACAGTAAGTACCTTCTCCTTGAGCATTATTACTGAATAATACATCACTCTTACACTATGTTTTCACATTCATTATTTTATTTGCTCTCCACGGCGTTCCATGACACAGATCCAATTACAATGTTCTTTTTACAGATGAGAAAAAGCAGTATTAATAAAAGGGAGGTTGGGCAACCCCCTTGGGTCCTCTCTTGCTCTGGGAGCTTTTTTGAACTCTCAATAAATCCTGCTTTCAAAAAATAAAAAATAAATAAAAGGGAGGTGAGGCTGGGTGCCATGGCTCACATCTGTAATCCTAGCACTTTGGGAAGTTGGGGTGGGAGGATCGCTTGGGCCCAGGAGTTCAAGACCAGCCTAGGCAACATAGCTAGACCTCATCTCTACAAAAAAAAAATATTAAAAATTAGCCCAGCATGATGATGTGTGCCTGTAGTCCCAGCTACTCGGGAAGCTGGATGGGAGGATCACCTGAGCACAGGAGTCTGAGGCTGCAGCAAGCTGCGATCATGCCACTGCACTCCAACTTAGGCAACAAAGTACGACTCCAACTCAGAAAAAAAAAATGGAGGGATCAAAGCTCACCCAGTTGTTAGGTGCAGAAAATGGGATTTAAACTCTAGTCTTTCCAACATCAAAACCCTTGTTCACTGCAGCATGCTGCCTTGGTTATGTATAAAATTTAACCTTGCCAAATACATTTACTGAACAACAATTTACTGAGGCCTCCTATGGGTCAGGCACTGGTTCTGGAGACACAATAGCAAAGAAAACTGACTGAAATCTCTCCCTTCATAGAGCTTCCATACTATCTGGAGAGATAATCATTAAAACGCAAGACATAGTATGTCAGCTGGGTGCATTGGCTCACATCTGATATCCCAACACTTTGGGAGCCTGAGGTTGGGGATTGCTTGAGCCTCAAGACCAGCCTGGGCAGCATAGTGAGACCCTGTCTCTACAAAAATTGTATAAGGTAGCCAGTTGTGGTAGTGCATGCCTGTAATCCTAACTGCTCAGGGGGCTGAGGCAGGAGGGTCTGCCTTAGGAGTTTAAGGTTACAGTGAGCTATGATTGTGCCACTGCACTCCAGCCATAGTGACAAAGCAAGACACAACCTAAAAATATATATATATAAAAATATTTATATATCATGTCAAATGATAGATGCTTTGCTTTGAAGAAAAATAAAGCAGGGAATGAGGCCAGGGAGTGTCATTTTAAATAGAATGATCAGAGAAGAGACCATGAGACAGTGACATCTGAACAAAGATCTGACCATCTCAGCTTTCTTCCCACTGGCAACTTCAACTCTGCAACTTGCCTCTGGGGAGTGACAAGCAGTGAAGAACCAGCAAAGGCAACCAACTTAACAACTGCAGCATCATTTGAGGTCATTTAGTGTTAGCTAATAGCCTCTCAACCCAGTTAGCTCCAAGTCCTGGCCAACTTAGAGTTCAGAACAGTAGCTGAGGCTGTGTGCCATTTGTCAGCAGTTTGCCTAGCAGTTGCCTCCAGTAGAATGTAAGCACCTTGTGGGTAAGATATGAGTCCTCTGTGCATCCCTTAGACTGAATATAGGTCTGATGCTGAAGAGGTTGTTGGTAATTGATTGTTGAATGAATGAAAAGGTGAACAGGGTCCTAACAGACAACAGAATGCTGTGGCTCTGACAACCACAAGACAGATATCCACCCGGCCTAGGTTTCTGTCACAGTTCACTGCAACCTCTGACTAGACAGTCCTGCCCTGGGTGCTTGGACAGGGCACCCTTTTCTCAGGTCAGAGTTCATTCTTCAGTTCCCCTTTTTTCCTGGACTTGTTGCCAACATTATCTTGCTTTAACAGCAGACATTACATGTGTTCGACTTTAATTTCCAAAGGAGCTCTCCAACACTCTGGTCCCATGCACACCTATGAAGTGTCTCTAGAAAGAAACCTTTCTGGTCATTGGGGCAGAACTTCACCTATCAATCTTCTATCTTGGAATCCAGTAGGACCCCAAATAAATTCCAAGGGCACACCCAGTCTGGGTGAGGCAGCCCCCATGAGTGGATTTGCCTCCTCTGCAAAGCAGTGTGGCTTAATAGAAGAAGCAAGAGTCCCGACTTCCCAGTTGTGGTTTTGTTTCCATTGAACAAATTACATAAAATCTGTACCCTTCCCTCATCTGCATAATGGGAATAGCAATACTTCTTTTACCTACTGGGTGTCTGTTAGAATCTGAGGTTTTGGTTTTTGGTTTGGCACTGGGGACACTAGGAGGCATAAGAATCCAGTCCCTTCCCTCAGGGAGTGCAGTGTCCTAGTGTGCCAATGGAGAACTGCACAAGAATGCAGTTGAGCAGAGCAGGGGAGCTGTCACTTGGGCACCTTTCCAACAATGGAGATACCATGACAGTCATGAAGCCCATGAAGGGTATGGCCGTGAGAAGAGAGTCAGAGGGTAGCTCCCTTTTCCCTTGCTGCTCCTCTGTCGGTCATGTGCAAACCCACTCCCTTCTCGATCTCACCTCGCGCTTTTTTTGGTCTCATTTCTGGGTATTTACTAAGTGTTCCAGGGGCTTAGCGAAGGAAGGGGCTCACTCTTGAGGGCGTAACACAAAGAAGGTGACATTTGAGCTGGATCTTGAAGGAAACACAGTTCATCAGGTCAGGAAGCAGAGAAAGAGTACTCCAGACAGGGGAACCAGCACGTGCAAAGAGGGTGGGGCTGGCAGGAAGAGAAGGTAGAAGACTGACCTGGAGAGTTTGGCAAGAGGCAGGTCTTAGGGAGCCCTGAGTGCCACATCAGTGCTTGTCCTCTTTTCCCTTCCCCGGCTCCCCAGTGTTGGAAAAATAACACTAGTCACGAAAGAAGCTGACAGATCTGGAAGGAGCCTGTTGGAACTGCCCCAACAAGAAGGGATGAGGTCCTGGACAAGGCGGGGGCAGAGGGGAAGAGGAAGGACAGAGCAGACAAGAAGGCGTTCAGGGATTAAATTGAAGGCCAAGTCCACATGGAAGCTTGCAAGAGCAGAGAATGAGAAATGTGTGCATGTGCAGCAAAGCCCTGTTGGAAGGTCTGTCCTTAGTTATACAGACAGCCCCAGATCTTACAATTTTTTTACTTTACGTTGGTGCCAAAGCAATATACATTCAGTAAAGTCTTCAATAAATCCCATGAGATATTTAATGCTTTATTATAAAATCAGCTTTGTGTTAGATGACTTTGCCCAACTGTAGGCTAATGCAGGTGTTCTGAGTACAATTAAGGTAGGCTATGCTAAGCTATGATGTTGGGTAAGTTAAGGGTATTAAACATATTTCTAAATTATAATAGGTTTATCCAGATATAGCCCCATTGTGAGTCAAGGAGCATCTTTTCTGCTAGAACGTTTATAATAGTCAACAAACTCGGAACCAAAGGCTCAAGAATATTGTGTCTTCCTTGTATTTAGTCTCCCTGGTTATTCCCAGGATGGTAGCTGGTTCATGTAGACCTTCATTAAATACCTGCTAGCTGAATGGTTGGGTGATTGGATGAAAAGATCTTGGATTCAGAGGAAAATTTTTTCTCTGAAAAAATGAAGCTCCTATCATCAGCTCCTTTAGCCAAAGCGAGTCCAAGGAGCTTTCTGGTGAGCACCCACTAACATGCCTCCCTCTCCTTCTCTCCAGCATCCAGCGCCGGCTGTCCCTTCAGCTCCCCATCCTCCACCACGCCTACCTCCCGTCCATCGGAGGCGTGGACGCCAGCTGTGTCAGCCCCTGCGTCAGCCCCACCGCCAGCCCCCGCCACAGACATGTGCCACCCTCCTTCCGAGTCATGGTCTCGGGCCTGTAAGGGCGGGAGGCCTGGGGCCGGGGCCTCCCCCGTGAAGAACCACACTGGGCAGAGGCGACGGCTACAGGAACACTGTCGGCTCTGGCTGCAGAGAAGCTGGGCGCCACGGCTGGCCTCTCAGGACTGCTCGGAGGGCACTCGGGTGGACAGGACGGAGCAGGGGAGACTTGGCACCTGACCTCGAGCCTTATTTGTGAAGTTCTTATTCCTTCACAAAGAAGAGGAACGGAAATGACTTCTTCCTTAATGTCTGCCAACAAGGAGGAGCTGGGATATCTGAAACCTGCAAAAAACAAATTCTAGACAAGGAGCGAGGCTCTTGAACTCCAGCTAGAAGTCACGGAGTGGCCCACACAGCCTTGGGAAGAGCAAGGGGCTCCTGGAGAACCCGCCTCTGCACTCCGCACACACATCACTGGCTGTGGCCCCTCGGGCCAGCCCTTCTCCACTGGGGGAGGAGGCAGGTAGGGCCACCAGGCCCCCAGCTGCCAGGCCAGCCAACCCCAGTCTTCCTGGAACACGGAGTCTGCACAAGCAGCAGACGGGGCCCAGCCCTGGGGCGGGCAGGCCAGAGGGCTAGGGTACCGGAGCAGGCTGATTTGCATGCTCCTGATGGGACCTGTGTCACCCATAGAGATGTTTGTTACTCTGGTAAATGCCACATATTAACACAATAACACCCATTCCGGGGACCGTGGGGATTTAGGGCACGTCACTGCAGACACGCGCTGCAGCATTCACCGACAGTCTGTCACACACCCACCACGTTGGCCATGTCTTTGTGTTCATATCGGGTGCCCCCCCATAACAAGGGGGACCACCTGAGCTGAACTTGGAATGTCTGTTCCCAGCAAACAAGATAAAGAAAGATTGTGCACTTTAACCTCTCTCATCAGCGCCCAAGGGCTGGTGGCTGGGATGTTTTTTGTTCCACTAACTTTGTTTCTGACCAAAGTGAAGCTGGGGCATTCTGCTAAAAGACACTCCCATAGTCATAGGGGAGAGAGTTGCTGACTGAGGGCTTCCCTTGGCTTCCAGAAGGCGGCCTTCCATCCAGACAAGCCAGCGAGCTCTCCCCTTGGAATCGCGAGGGGCGACCAGTCCGCAGCCTGATTCTCATTCATAAGATCACTCTTTCCTTTTAATTGGACCCCAAAGAGCACTGGCTTGGGAGTCAGACCTGGGTTCAAATCCTCAGTCCCCTGCCGGCTCCCTAAATGACCTTGGGCAAGTCACTAGTATCTCTCTGAGCCTCAGTTTCCCCTCTGTAACAGATCAGGGTTGAAATAACACCCATCCTGCCTACCTCACAGGGTCACTCTGAGGATTGAAACTTGATCTTGTCCAGGAAAGCTTTGTACCAAACAGCGAAGCAGCCCTGACCCGTGAGGTATTAGTATGACTATGACCTTCAGCCCTCACTACAGCTGGGGGTGTGGCCCAGAGAAGCTTCCAGCACAGCCCTCTACCCAATGACTCTTGACATTCCTAGACAGGTTCATTCTTTGCTAAAGAAAGGCCTGAATGACAATGTCCAGGACGTCTGCACAACCGGGCGGGCTCGCTCACCCCCTAAAGAAACTTAATGGCAGCTTCAACAGGCAGGCAATAATCTCTTCCCAGAACCACTGCAGTCAGGAATAAACCTTTGTCACCACCAGGCTTTGACAAAAGGGCCCACGGGAATCCTACCATCGCCAACATTTCAAAACCCCTTCTTTCACGTAGCATAGCTTTCTGCTCCCCTCCCCCAAAGAGAGGTTATGGAGGTACTGTAGCTTTTAGGAAAAAAAAAACTTACATCACAGGTCAAGTTGAAGTCATTCTCTGTTTAGGCACTAAAAATTGGTGTTGTCACTCACTGTGTATTACCAGTATTTACTTGCTTTCTTGATTTCACCAGAACCAAATTTAAGTTAAAGGACCATTAATTTTTCAAAGGGAAAGAGACAATTAATTGTACATAATGTATACACACACACACAAAAAAAATACCTGTAGAAATATTATTCCAGCATAGCAGGAAAACAAACAAGCAAACAAAAGTATTGGACTGTCGGAGGTGAGCGTGTGCGTCTGTAACCCTTCGTGACTCCTGAGCGTGCAAGTCTTCTAGGTTAACCCACAAAGTACATTCTCTGTCTTACCGATACTGTAGGTTCACCCATTTTTTTAAATTCCCCTGCAAATAACAAGACCCACAGAAGTGACTCTAGCTATCTAATGGTTCTGTTCTTTTATATGCAGCAAACACACCGTCCATTTCTGAAGAGGCTTCGGCCCGAAGGCATTTTCCAATGATGTTAGTGCACAAATGCTTTAAATTAGACTGGAACTGCCAGAATCAAATGTAAATGAGGAATTTCTCGTACCCCCTACTGCATGGTATCGATTTTTAATAAATTGTTGCAAATTTGTTTTTATGAATAAAAGAAAAAAAACTGTCGTCTTAATTCCTGCTCTTCCCAAAATGCAGGTCAGATTGGGCCATATTTGTCTTCTCAGAAACTCAGGGGATAGCTCCTGCTAAAAGACACCCCAGTAGTCACAGGGGAAAGAGTTGCTGGCTGAGGGCTTCCTTTGGCTTCCAGAAGGCAGCCTTCCATTCAAGCCAGCAAGCTCTCCTCTTAGGATTGCAAGGGGCCACCAGTCAGCAGACTTACTGGGGTTGCCTGCACAACGTTGTCCCTTCCTTATAATTGCTGTCCCCAGCCTTCTGCTGACAGCCTCAGCACAGCCCTGTTACCATGTGGCCCCAACTTCTGGCCACAGCTGATTGACCGGAGATTGGGAACCTGACCTGAGAGGGGCTAAAAAAATCCAAGGATTCCTCCACGTAGAGAAATGTAGTCTGCTACGAAAGAAAGGAACCAACAGAGAGAGAAACAATCAGGAACTGGGTCCTGATGGTGTCTGGATCTCTGGTTAGCTGTCGGTTCCTACCATCCTCTGGAAGCACAGTCCTGCTTTAGGGGGAAGGAGAGAGGGAGTCAGGAATGGCCGCTCTTGCGCAGAGATTGATTGATTCAGGGATATGCTCATTACACGAGTCCAGCCAATCAGAGCCTGTCCCATATTTCTACCAGCTGTTTCCAAGGGGTTTGAAGGCACCCTGGACTTCCATCTGCTCTGCGGTTAGGCCTTCCTCAGATTTTCCGTTCTTCCAATAAATTGCCCTTTTTGCCTGGATTAGCTCAAGTTGGGTTCCCATCACTTGCAACCATAAAGTTCTTAACTAATATAGGAAACTCACACCTCCCCAGCCCTGATTCCCCCTCCAGGCTTTAACAGCCTGACAAGATTTGGTCCCATGCTTCTTTCTGGCCTCTGGATCCTGGGGTGCCACCCCACAGTCTGTCTGCACCCCATAGTCGGTCTGTCCTTCTATCATGCTGGGTCCTCAGCTGACTGCTCCACCTCAGTCTCCCAGATCTCCCAGCATGGAATCCTTTCTTCCTATTTTGTGGGCTGAGGACGCTGCCTCTCTCACGTGACACGGGGCACATGTGGTGTCCGCTCCTTATCCAGACCATGAACTCCCTGAGGATGGAAGTCATGTCTGTTTCCTCATTGTTCCACCGGGCAACAGTCCTCCCTGTGGCTCAGAACAGCTTTCAACAAGGTTTTGCAGAATTGAACACGATGGCTGGGGTATGTCTAGATGGGTTGTTACAACTGGAAGACAGAGCAGAGGCAGAGGTGACCACAAAAAGCTAAGGAAGCCTAAGGGCTCCTAAGGACTGAGTACAGTCCCCAGAAATGGGGAGACTGGACTCACAGACTTTGTTGGAGTGCTGGTTCCAGGCAGGAGTTTTCTAGTGCATGGGATCCTCCGCGGTGGAATATGCTAAGAGGGGGTGTGTGGTGGCAGACAGGAGCAAGCCACCGGAATCCTGGCCCGAGAGAGCCTTGCTCCATGCCTGCCACTCCACACCCCTTCTTAGCCCTCCCACAGGATAGAGGTTGTTCAAGGATAGGAAAGGGGCCCAACAGGGAGAAGGAATTACACAAGGTCACTTAATGAGTACGTGGCGATGTCAGGAACAGCCAGAATCCTAACTAGTCTTCCTTCTTTACCTGACCTAGAATCACAGAAATTAGAGCTATGAAGGATGACAGAGATCATCT
Source organism: Carlito syrichta (assembly GCF_000164805.1). Lineage (NCBI taxonomy): Eukaryota > Metazoa > Chordata > Mammalia > Primates > Tarsiidae > Carlito > Carlito syrichta. Next base: position 71,282 of record NW_007232264.1, on the reverse strand, counting down.
TGTCCAGGTAGGGAAACTGAGGCCCTGTGACTAGAGCTGAGGTCAGCCAGAATGTCATGAGAGGGCAGGAGTGGAACCCAAATGGCTTTGAGCCTCGCTTTTCTCTCTCAAGTCGCCTTCCTTACAGATGTTCCACCAAGGCAGGCGTGGAACCCAGGTATGACTTTGAACCTGACTTTTCTCTCCCAAGTCCACTTCCTCACACCTCTTCTACCACAGGTATGACCACCATAGCGGTGAGATACTACAGCACAGAGCCATTTCCCCAGCCACACATGCCACTGAACAGGGAGGTGAGCAAGAACACCCAAAGGGGACATGGGAGCCTAAAAAGTCTCAGGAGGCTTACTTATGGTCACGGATCCAGGCTGGGGGCCAGGAGGCTGGCACCAAGCAGTGTGCCCAGCAAGGGCCTTGTGTCTGGTCTGCATCTCTGTACTTGTCATCTACCTGGCCCCTACCTTCTTGGCTGACCACACTTTTCCTAGCCTTGAGGAGTAGGGTTTGTGAGGTTCTGGGCAGTAAATGGTGAACATATTCTCCTGAAGAGAAAACAGTTCCCTCCTCTACCTCCCCTCCATATTTGAAATCCCTGGCAAATCCCAGAGCCTCACTCAGTCATGCATGGTCTTTCTTGTTCACGGTCCTGCCCAGAGATGACAATTCACAACCTGGTTCCTCCAGGTCCCACTTCCTGAGCCCCTGTTCCCCAGTGGGGCATTCACTGAAATTCTGCTCTTTGCCAGGGCCCGTGTTGGGCCCCAGGAGAACAATAGTGAGCAGGACACAGGTCTCAGGTCTCAAGAAGCTCACAGACTAATAGGAGGACAGATGCATAATGAAAAAACGACAGTAGCATGTGATGAACACCTTGCCCAGACTGAGGAGTCAGGTTCTGCTTCCTGGGGGACATAACCTCCAGCGGGCTATATCTTCATGGGTTTGTAACCAGTACAGTCATTTTAAAGTCTTCCATGCTGGGTATAATGCTCTACTCTTCCTGTTTTGAAGTTCTAAATAACTTTTGGACAAGGGGCTAAGCGTTTTAATTTTGTACTGAGCTCCCCCACAAATTATGTAGCTGGTTCTCTACTTGGACCTGAAAATGAATAAGACTTAGTCAGCAAAAGAAGGAAGGAAGGGGAAGGTCCAGGCAGTACGCTGGCAGCCCAGCTCCCCAGAAAGCATGTACCTGCTAGGGCTGCTATGGCTACACCCGAAGTCAAGTGGGTTGTCCTGTGTGAGTCATCTCCCATGGAATCCATGTGGCCTCAAACTGCTGAAAGATACGATGACACATGTCTTATCTGTGTGTGATGACATGAGTCAAATCTCAAAATCGTCAGGCCTGGGTGCTGATTTTCATGTCTTGGGTGCTGATTTCCACAAGATGTGGAAGGAAAAATACGGTGTCTGCACAAATAGGACTTTGTTCCTGGCTATGTGGTTTTGAATGATTCACTCAACCTCTCTGAGTTTCTGGTTCCACATTTGTAAAATAGACATGATACCTCCCTCAAGGCTGCTCTGATGGTCAAAGAGCCTCATGTGGGTGAAAATGCTTTGTAAACACTGAGCTAATATTCATGTTACTCCCAGACAGGAGGAATATAAAGTGAACAGCTTTAGTAGGGTGCAGTAGGGTAGCCAACGATCATCGAATCTGACAACAGAATGCATCTAGAAAGAACATCATTAGGGAAAACATCTTGACTCGCTGTGTTAGAGGCAAGGTGAGATTTTGAAGACAAGGCTGAAAAAGAAAAAGTAGAACAGTGCTGCTAGAAAGTACTAGAAATTTGGGGATGGCAGGAGAGAAAGGTGAGAGAAGAGAGGGTGATGGTCAAGTAATAGAGCATGTGGCTAAAAGACTTCAGAATGAGGATACTAGGACTGGGCGAGGTGGTTCACATCTGTAATCCTAACACTTCTGGAAGCTGAAGCGGGAGGGTCATTTGAGGCCAGGAAGTCAGGACCAGCTTAGGCAACATAATGAGACCCCCATCTCTACCAAAACATTTTTAAAATTAGGTGGGTGGCATGTACCTGTAGTCACAGCTTCTCAGGAGGCTGAGGAGGGAGGATTGCTTGATCGCAGGAGTTTAAGGCTGCAGTTAGCTATGATCGCGCCACTGCACTCCAGCCTGGATGACAGAGCAAGACTCTGTCTATGAAGAAGAAAAAAAAAGAATCGGAATGTCAAGCATTTGATTTTAAGTAATTTGTGTTGCTATGAATGTTCCTTTCATTTCACTCCTTCCTGCAAAATGTCCCTAAACCTTTGGTAACATTTACTATATGAGCAAAAGCCTTTGTGGAGTTTGAAGGAAATGAAGGAAAAGGTTATATTCTATATTTGGATGGAGGTCAGAGTGGAGATAAAAGAAGCAACCACAAGACGCAGAGGGAAAAATATGGTGTCTGCACAAACAGAACTTTGGAGCAAGAGGTGACCATGAGGGCATAAGCTCCCCAGAAATTCCCAGAAACACTGGAGAGGCATTGGCCTTTTCCAGAGCCACGTATGAGAGGAATAGGAAGTTTGAATTAATCACATCTAGATCTCACAGGGCATAGCCACTCCTGACGTCTAAGTTATGTAGGCAACAGGAAACACGCAGCCCCATAGAACCACATATCTTGAGGATCCTGAATGCTATGATAGAAATACCTTAAACAAGACCAGTAACACCATGATCAACTCGATCACCAAGTAACTCCACACTCAAGGCTTTCAGAGTAGGGGAAAGGTGGAGATGCTGCCAGCCTGGAGACTCTGGTGATGTCGAAGGGTCATTAGCTTGGCCATCTTTACCCTCTGAGGTCATAGCTGCCTGTGGCTGCTCGTGGCTGTTCTTGTTCCCCACATTTGCAACTGGAGAGTTCCAGCACTAGTGTGAAGTTAGGGTTTCTGTGTGAAGAGAAGATACAGTTGATTTCCCTCCATCCCAATTCCGATGGAAAAGACTCAGGGCAATGTGTCTCCAACTTGAAAAATATGCAAACACCTTTTCAAATGCAATATTGACTTAAATTATTTTTATAAAGAAAGTTACTCAAATATGTTCAAACTGGAGATAAACTAAGGCTTAGAGCCTTCATACAAAAGCCAAACAAATTTATAAATTAAATACAAGCAAAATGACGAAGCCAACAAAAATTCTGTGCACACACGGTTGGGATAGACGAGATGAGCTAGATGAGGTTTGCTGATAAACAGCAGCACCCCACATGGGAGCACAGTCCTGACTGCTCCAGGGCATGTTTCTGTGAGCTCAGCCAGGCTGGTGTGATGACTCAATTATCACACTGCTTTTCTTTATTTAAACTTCTACGAAAGCTTCATTTATTCAGGATGCCACCACACATCATCGGGCCTTTGCTGGGGTCTAACTCATCACTTCCCTATTAAGTCCACTTTGTTTATTCTCTCATGAGCCATTGACAATCATGGAGCCATCAGATAATACTCACAATTGGAGTCATGATCCAGTGCAGATGCCCATTAAGCACGAAGCTAAGTGCCTTGCAGGCATAATCTCATTTAGCTCTCATAGGGACCCCTGAGCAGAGCTGATTATTGCTACCCTTTTGCAGCTAAAGGCACTCAGGCACAACGGTGAGTGCGGTCCTGGGTCACACAGCTGAACATGTCCGAATTAGAATCTGAACACAGCGGTGTGATGTCAGAGCATACCCTCTTTATCACTTCCTTATGCTGCCTTATCAGAAGTAACTGGGTTCAGGTGCCCCCAGAATATGCTTATTTATTTATTTCCTTATTTTAGATTTTCTTGAAATGAAAATATACCTCATTTCATTTTATAGGTGATTTGCAGACCCCCGAGATTCACCCATAGCATCCCCTGAGGCTCTAGGCCCCAGTCTGAGAGACTCTGGTCCGGGAATACTGACCACAAGGAGATTTAGGCAAGCCAGGGGCTGGGAGCCGGTAAATAAACTGCAAGCCCTGAGCTCCTCCAGCAGATTCACAAACCAGCCTCTGGGAGATCCTGGGCCTCAGGACACCTGGTTTTGAGTGCAGAAAGGTCTCTGGAGTAGCAGTGACGGTGACATTGATGACGGCAGTGCTAGGGCTCTCAGGCAGCTGTGAAAACAGACACCTGCCACAGCTGTGGTAGCTGCAGCTCTGAAGGTGCCAGCCACTTGATGAGACTGAAGGTGGGGGTGGAGAGTTGGTCAAAACTAGGTGAAGAGGCAGGGCTATCTCTGCATCAGAAAGGGGCCTGTCCACACAAGGCTGGAAGCTGGCAGTTTTTCTGACAGAGAAGAAGCGATGCAGAGACAAGACCCTCTTCTCAGGTTACCCATTGATCAGATCCTCCCACTCCAGACCCTCACCCCTGACCACTAAACCAGGCCTCCAAGATCTGGCAGAAGAATTCTGCCAGCATCCCATAGCAGAGGAGGCAAAATAGAAGGTGTTCACCCTATCTGTAGTGATGTGCTGGCTCTGGGTTGTTTCTGTGAAATAAGAGATTATTTTCACCTATTTAGTGGGTTGTTTTTTCAAGTCCTTGATGGTGTTTTTTTCTCCTTTTTTTTTTGAGTTAGAGTCTCACTCTATTGTCCAGGCTGGAGTGCAGTGGCAAGCTCACAGCCACCACAGTCTCAGCCTGCTGGGCTCAGGCAATACTTCCACCTCAGCCTTCCAAGTAGTTGGATCTACAGGTGTGTGTCACCACGCCCAGCTTATTTTTCTTGATTTATTGTAGAGATGAGGTCTCACCAAGTTGCCCAGGCTGGTCTCGAACACCTGGGCTCAGACAATCCTCTAACCTCAACCTCCCAAAATGCTAGGATTACACACATGAGCCACTGGATCTAGCCAATAGTGTTTTTTCAAACACAAAAGTTTTTAATTTTAATAAAGTCATATTTATCTATTTTTTCTTGTGTTGTTTGTGCTTTTGGTGTCATATATAAGAAGGTTTACAGCCGGACTCGGTGGCTCAGCCTGTAATTCCGCACCTTTGGGAGGCTGAGGTGAGTGGAT
>NW_007232264.1:54881-65980 GCF_000164805.1 Carlito syrichta | reverse complement strand
GAGACTCCAACTCAAAAAAAAAAAAAAAAAAGGAAGGTTTGCCTAATCCCAAATCACAAATATTTACTTCTAGTTTTCATCTAAAAGTTTTATAGTTTTAGCTCTTACATTTATGACCCGTTTTGAGTTCATTTTAATGTAAATTGTGGGCAAGGGATTCAACTTTATTCTTTTGCATGCAGATATCTAATTGTCCTAGCACCATTTGTGGAAAAGACTATTTTTCTTCCATTGAATTGTCTCGACATCTTTATGGAAAATTGATTGACTAAGTGCAAGGGCTTATTTCCATATTCTCAGTTCTATTCCATTGGTAAATGCCTATGCTTATGTCCAGAGACTCTTGGTAACTGAGCATTAAAGGACTAGACTGTGGCCGGGCTTGGTGGCTCAGCCTGTAATTCCAGCACTTTGGGAGGCTGAGGCGAGTGGATTGCCTGAGTTCGAGACCAGCCTGGTCAACTTGGCAAGATCTCACCTCTTCAATTTAAAAAAAAATAGCTGGGCGTGGTAGCGCACGCTTGTAGTTCCAGCTACTTGGAAGACTGAGGTGGAAGGATCACCAGAGCCCAGCAGGTTAATGTTAGGGTGGCCATGAGCATGCCACTGCACTCTAGCCTGGGTGAAGGAGTGAGACTCTAACTCAAAAAAAAAAAAGGACTAGATTGTGATGTCATTATGTCCAGAGACTCTTGGTAACTGAGTATTAAGGGACTAGACTGTGATGTTGTTAAGGGAACCTGCAAACAAGTGGGAAACAGGATCCCACAAAGCCAGACTTGTTTCTGGGGGAAAAGTCAATCATTTCAGATTTGTACCTAATGGAGTCGAAATTCCTCAAAGGAGCATCTCCAAACCCTATCATGGTTGCTCTTCCAAATGGGGTTTATTAAATGACTCACTTCCCCCTGCTTCTATCATAAATGAGTGTTACATTTTTATGAAGTGATTTTTCAGCATCAATTGTGATAATTATCTTTTAATATGCTAATCTAGAGAAGTATAGTATTAGATTTGCTGATAATATATATGATGCTTACATTTCTAAGATAAACCTATTTAGGTCATTTTTTAATTTTTCTTTTTTTTGAGTTGGAGTCTCACTCTGTCACCCAGATCGTAGTGCAGTGGCCGCTGCCGGCCACCACAGCCTCGACCTGTCAGTCCTTCTGCCTTAGCCCTCCAAGTAGCTGGAACTACAGGCACATGTTACCACGCCTGGCTAATTTTTGATTTATTGTAGAGATGAGGTCTCGCCAAGTTGCCCAGGCGGGTCTCGAACCTGTGGGCTCAGGCAATCCACTCACCTCAGCCTCCCAAAGCACAGGGTTACAGGCTGAGCCACTGAGTCCGGCTCATTTTTAAATTTAATACATTGCTAGATAAAGTGTGCTATTATTTTGTTGAGGATTTTTGCATCTAAAATCGTGAATAAATTTGACACCTAGTTTTTCTTTTTTCATTCTGGCTTTGGAATAGTCACCATTAGTCTCATAAAATGAGTTGGGGAATGTCTCTTCTTTTTCTAATATCTGAAAGAGTTTACATAAAATTATAATTGTCAGTTCCTTAAATGTTTAGTGGATCATTTTTTTTCCATAGGTAGATTTTTAACTACTGATTCAATTTCTTCCATTGTTATAGGTTTTTTTGGTTTTCTTTTTCTCTATGAGTGAGTTTTACAAGTTTTGTTATAGCTGGATTGCAAGAAATAACACCAACACGCAGAGAAGTTCAGATTACAAGTCTTTTATTGACACCAGCAACTGAGAGTGGACTAATGTCCCAAATAACTCTCGGCCCCGAACAGAGTGAGTAGTGGGTCTTTTAAAGGTAAACATTACATAAGCTGTACAGTTTGATTGATATTTCTTGGCAAACCATATGATTAGTAACAGGTAGTAAGGGGTATGGATGGTTACAGAATTTACGCAACTAGGAGGTTTCCAATCACCAAGAGGCACAGGAATGTGGGTGTGCCATATGATTACAAGAAGGTTACATAAGGAGGTCATCTCTAGGCTAAGGTGGAAGATCTGTTACAAAATGGAGTTACTTACTCATGTCAAGTAAGCTATTTCAGCAGGCTATTATAGGTTTTGCAGATAGATATTTCATTTCCCCCATTTAATTGTTCATGAGTCAATGTGTTGACTCATCTTTCATAAGTATATTATTATACTGGGGTTTCATATACATAAGTTTCACAGAACTGATTCATTGTTTGACAAAATGGATAATCCAATTTATTATGCAGGGCCTGATAAGGAGACTGAAGAGAAGTATGAGGGGGGTTCAACTAGACTAGTAACAAGAGTAGTTAACCATGGGTTCCAATTAAATAAAACCAGGAACCAGGATTTATTATGTTCTTTTTCTTTTTGTCATTTGTCTAAGTTTTCTCAGACCTTTTGGAGGGTATCTTTAATAACCCCTGATTTGTTGGCATAAAAACAACAAGCTTCTCCAAGGGTCACACAGAGACCTCCTTGGGATAGGAAAAGTAAACCTAGGCCTTTACGATCCTGAAGGACAACTTCAGCCAAGGATTCCACCTGGTCATGGAGGTGGTCCGTGGCAAATTGCAGATTTCCCGGGTTGCCATTAATTTCCTGGGCAAGGTTAGATAAACCCAGTTCTCCACAGACCAGGGTGGCAGTGCCAATTGCAGCTATTCCTGCTATACTTAGGCTGACTAAGGCAGGTACTACCAATGGAACAGCACATTTTGAATGAGTCATTGGAAGACGAGGGGGATTGAGCAGAAGAGTTCCCTCAGGAGCACTATAAGCATAAACTTGAGGCAGTACATGAACAGTAATATACAAGGTGAGCTGATTAATTAACCTTTTGGTAGTAGCACATTTTGTAAGGCCTGTAGAACTAGCTAACTAGGTGTTGGCAGGGGTCATGTAGACCATGGATTTGGCCATGGTTAGGGTAAGGGATAAGTTACAAATATCCAGAGAATGGAGAAGCTGTTAGATTGAAACCTGGAGTTACAAGGCAGGAGGCTTTACCAGTCATATCACCTAGAGTAATGTGAACCATTTCTGGAGTGCAGTTAGTTCTCCATATGATAAGAGTTTCAACTCCTAGGCCCACATAGTAAGGGGATTTTGACTTTAAGCAAAGCCAGTAATCTGAGGCCAACTGAGGCATATTAACATTAAGTAGACAGAGCATATTATTTAACATAGGATAAAGACTAGGAAGTTGACAAGCTAGATTTGGAAGTGGTTGTGGTGAACTTGAGAGCTGTTGAGATGAGCCCGGGGTAGTGGGCTGGTTGGCAGAAGGCAGAGGCTGACATGGCTGGTGGTAACCAAACAAGGGATCCTTCAGCTCTGCCAACGGCCCTATAGGTTTGATCATGGTTTTATAGGTGATGGTTCGCCGCTGGATGGTGAATAAGGCACCATGGTCATATCCATTCATATAGAATCATATACCCCAGTTATTTCCTGTACTCCAGGAATAATGGAGAGCATTGGTTACCTTTATATATATAGGTCATCCTGGGCCAGCACCTGGCCAGAGGGTAATTTCAGAGGTGTCATTAGGCCCCCCACCCTAAGTTCCAATGGTGATGCATTTCTAGTCTGGACAAAAGAAATTGTTTTCCTGGTTACAGCTATGGTCAGTGGGATTACTGGTGCAGAGATAAAATTCTACATCCTTTATATAACTGGAGGCTACCCACTGTTGGCATGATTTGCTATAGTAATGATTTTGTATATCGTGTTTACCATACAGGTTTCCAGATATACATTCCTTTTCTATTTGTGCCAGGTCAGGAAGGTTTACTTTAAACTGGACTGGGGGTGAACCATGGGTCTGGTTTTGAATTGCTAAGACTATCTCTGATGTAAAAGAGGTTTTAAAAAAAGGTATAGGCAGTACAGTAAGTTATTCCAAGAGGGGGGAAACACATTAAGAAGCAACACCATAACATAGTAGGGCAATAACACATCCTATGCATAGAAGATAGGATATTATTAACAGAGACTTTTTGCCACATTTCCAATCTGCAGGAGTAATTAGTAAGCAATAGTAAGCAATTCTGCATCAAAACCCAAAACAAGTGGGATTACAAAAACAAGAGGTATAATTAGCAACCAGTCTGTTTGACTTTCACAGTTTAGATGTACCCTTGAGAGGGTTCTTGGAGTTCTTGGTTGCAGTCCAGGTGGCTGATCAGTGGCTATTTTCCCTTGGTGAATGAGGGAGTGGATATTTGGGGTCCCTTGCCACCGCAGCGCAGTCGATGACACAAACTGGTGGAGTTAGATCAGTTTTCCTGGCCTTTTTAACTCGGGTGTGGTGAATCCAAACTGGTATCCTGTTGACCTTGATTGCTGTTGGAGTGGTGAGGATGACAAGAAATGGGTCCCTTCCAGGTAGGAATTAGTCCCTCTTTCTGGAACTTTTTGATGAAAACGAGGTAGTCAGGCTGGAATGGATGACAAAGCATGGAGGATGGAGTGGGCAAAACAGCATGAACATTTGAATGTACAGTTGCCTGAACTTGTTGTAGAGACTGGAGATACTTTGAAAGAGATTGGTCAGTTATTTCTTTTAGAATGGGATCCTGGCAAATCCTGTTGCAAGTTTTCCCCAAAAAGAGTTGGGAAGTTCTTGAAACCGGGTACAGGTTAACTGACTCGTGTCCCCTGAGTTGGGGCAACAAAGGAGGGGGTCTTCCAAACATGAGTTCATATGGAGTAAACCCAACCTTATATGGGGTACATCGAGTACCAAGAAGAACTATAGGCAAAAGATTTACCCATTTTTCACCAGTCTCTATTATTAATTTGGGTAAAGTAGATTTCAGAGTTCGGTTCAAATTCTACCTGCCCAGAGCTTTGTGATCGGTAAGCACAATGTAATTTTCAGTTCATGTTTAGTGCCTTACTAGCCAGCTGCACTATGGATGAGATGAAGGCAGGACTGTTGTCAGAGCCAATAAAAAGGGGGAACTCAAACCTAGGAATAATTTCATTTAGTAAAAACCTAGTAACTGTTAGGGCTGTTTTATTTTTGGTGGCAAAGGACTCTGCCCATTCAGAAAAAGTATCTACAAATAGTAGCAAATAGTGCCCCCTGGCCTGAGAGATGTCCAACATGTCTTTGCAGTTATGAACTGGCATTTCTGGATTGTCATCAGGCAATAGGGTGGCTGGATTGAGGCACTGCATAGGAGAGAAAACTAGTGTAGGTTGGTCAAGCAAGAAACTTTGATACTGGGTGATATGAGCATTTGACATCCAGTGGCCAGAGGCTCCCCAGAGCAGAGTTTCTACAGCATGGGGAACAGTCAAAGCCATGTTTTGGCCAAAAATCAATTTATTTTCTTATTTAACTAGTATGGCCATGGCTGCAATGGCCCGAAGACAAGACAGCCAGCCAGAAGCCACTGGATCCAGTCTTTTTACAAATAAGCCACCAGTCTCCTCCACGGCTCTAGGGTCTGAGTGAGGACCCCATTTGCAATCCCTTGTTGTTCATGAATGAACAATGGAAAGGCTTGGTGACATCTGGAAGGGCTAGAGCTGGGGCTTGGGTCAGGGCCGTTTTTAACTACTGGAATGCTTGTTCCTCAGTAACAGTCCAGTTTAGGGGCTGATACCCTGCTGTGGCTGCTTGGCAATTTCAGCAAATTCTGGTATCCATAGTCGACAATACCCTACCACCCCCAAGAATTCCCATACCTATTTCTTGGTGGTAGGCATGGGGATATGAAGAATGACTTCTTTCCGAGCTGAGGTTAGGGCTCGTTTACCTTCTTTTAGTCAGTATCCCAAGTAGGAAACTTCAGTGGAGCAGAGCCGTGCCTTCTTTGCTGATACTCGATAGCTCAAGTCTTGAAGAAGCCATAGTAGAACCTTGGTACCTTGTAAACAAGTGTCCAGGTCTGCAGCTACAAGTAAGAGATCATTAACGTACTGGAGTAAAGTACATTTGGAGTGTAGGACATGGAACTCTGACAAATCCTGTTGCAAGTTTTCCCCAAAAAGAGTTGGGAAGTTCTTGAAACCGGGTACAGGTTAACTGACTGGTGTCCCCTGAGTCAGGATCTGTCCATTCAAAAGCAAAGATAGGTTGACTAACAGGGGATAAAGGAATGGAGAAGAATGCATTCTTTAAATCCAGTACAGTATATACCTGATGCTGAGGAGGAAGCAGGCTGAGCAAGTATATGGGTTAGGAACAGTAGGATGGATAGTTTCAACTCACTCATTAATTTCTCTTATGTTTTGAACTGGTCGATAATCAGAACTTCTGAACTGGCAAAAAAAGGAGTGGTCCATACTGTCTTACATGGGGCTAAAATATTAGTAGCTAAGAATCTTTTGATATGAGAAGCAATTCCTTTCTGGGCCTGTAAACTCACAGGGTACTGACAAACATGAACAGGAGTAGCTGATGCTATTAAACTTACCACCACTGGAGGGTGATGTTTCACCAGTTCTGGTGAGTTGGTCTCTGCCCAGACTGAAGGGAACTCCTATAGTAACTGTAGAAGTAAACTTGATAGGGCATTTTTAGTAGAGGACTTATAGGAAGTTAAAAGATATTCTTCAGAGAGTGGAACCATTAGGAACATTTGATAGGCAGTAGGAATGAACATTTCAGTTTTGTCAGGTGAAAACACAATTGTAACTTTTAACTTTCGAAGTAAGTCTCAACCCATAAGAGGGAACAGGCAGTCTGAAGCTATTAGAAATGAATGAGTGACTCACTTTTGTCCCAAATTAACAATCCAGTTGGAAGTGAACTTGCAATTAGTAACTGCCCCTGTTACCCCCTGGACCAAAACCTGCCTCTTAGACATAGGTCCCAAAGGTGTTTTCAGGACTGAATGTTCTGTCCTAGTGTTCACTAAGGTTTGAGCTTGTTGGCCGCCGATAGCTGCTGTCACCATGGGCTCTTGATAGCCTAAGGAAATAAAGCCCTGGCCCCACCAGTCCAAGTTATTTCCAGTCTCTTCAGCAGATGGCAGGACCAGAACTGGTTTAGGGTTCTCTTGTTGTGAGCAAAGGGGGCAATCTTTGACCCAGTGCCCTAGTTCTTTGCAATAAGTACACTGGTTCTTTGCCAACCAAATGTGTCCAGGTTTCTGACCCTTTTGGCCCTTCTGGTTATTGCACTTTTGATGGGGAGGCTTTGAATCACACCCTGAGGCCCAGAGCACTGTTACCAGGATTTTGGCTTGTCTTTTTGTAGCCTTGTCAGCTGACTGCACTGCCTGCTTTTGTTTCTCAGCATCTCAGTTATAAACTTTGTGGACTATTTTGAGCAGCTGAGAAATATTTATTCCTACAAAGCCTTCCAGTTTTTGTAACTTTTTCCTAATGTCTGGAGCTCCCTGAGCCACAAAAGCCAGATTTATAGCTCAAGCATTCTCGGAAGTTGAGGGATTAAAAGGGGTGTAGGTCCAAAACACCTCTTGGAGGTGCTCAAGAAATACCCCTGGAGACTCCTCAGGTCCTTGGAGAATCTCAGTGGTTTTGGAAAGATTGATAGGCTTTCAAGCTGTCCCCTTTAATCCTGCTAATAGGGCCTGGTGATAGGTTTCCAATGCCCTGGATCCCACTGAGGTGTTAGGGTCCCAGTCTGGGTGAGAAGGGGGAAAATCTCTATCTAGTATATCTTGGTTTTCGTCTTGTGTGCTCCCTAATAGAGTCCAGAATAAACTTCCTGGCCTCAGTTCTAATGCATTCCCGCTCTTCAGCAGTAAACAAAGTGACAAGGAGCTGTTGACAATCATCCCATGTGGGGCAATGAGTGTGCATAACTGATTCCATTAAAGAAATCAAGGTCTGTGGCTTAGTTGAGAATGGGGGGTTCTGATACCCCCAGTTATACAAATCAGAAGAGGAAAACTGAGTATATACCATAAACAACTGCCCAGTTCGATCTGTTCCCAGCACAGAAGGAACTTCCCAGAAGGGAAGGAGTGGGGCCGGATCAGTCCAGGACCAGAGTTGAGCAGCCAAAGGAAGAAAAGACAAAAAGGAATTAGAACTGGAAGCAACCTCAGCTGCAACTGGGGCTGGGGACAGCTGTGAGCAAACAGAGATGGTGGCGGTAACAGTGGGTGAGGAAGCCTGGGAAGCATATGGTGGAGAGTTAGAGTTAACTGTATCATCAAGAGAATCCTCAGTAGAGGGGGGCAAAACAGGATACAGCCCAGAGGAAGCAGAGGCTACAAGTAATGGGTACAGTGCAATCTTTGCTTCGGGGAGAGGTGGCTTAGGTGAAGGAGAGTCCACGACATGAGGATTCGTATGTCCTGGCCACTTAAGAGACAAAGAGACCAGGACTCAACTGGTGGTTTCAAGAGAGCATGCCTTTAACCAGGGTGGTGGGTTCTGGACCAAACTTAGCCACTGATCAATATAGGGGAACTGATTCAGATGGCCAGGATTCCCCGTCACAACCTTCCAAACAGATTCAGTAATTTTAACATCCAGAGACCCTGTAGAGGGCCATCCTACTTTAAATGCAGGCCAGTCTATATTACAGAGAGTTTGGAGTTTGCCTTTTGAGAGGTAGACACCGTAATCCTCAGCAAATGCAACAGAGAAATTCCTTAGCATACATTCCAGAGGACTGACTGATTTCAAATTCTGCAATCCCATGACACACAATAAATGAGTGGTACAAAGACAAATAGACAGACAAGTGATGCGTCCAAACCAAAATGAAAGGTACGCCTCAGGGCAGAAAACAGAGGACTCTATTCAGCCAATGTCTTGACTCTATGAATAGCATTTGAAGGGCGACCTCATCAGGTTGTTTCTCCCTTAACCAGAAATGAAAACAGAAACTGTGGTCTCAAGCTAGCAAACAGAAAATTTAAAAAAAAAATCATATCTTCTTGGAGATTATAAACAGACTCAAATTCTTTTGCAGTAACAGCTTCAGGGCAGAAGATTACAGATCCCTGGCACAGCCTCAGGGCAGAAAACTACAGAGTCCTCGTACAAAATTAAGGTCATAAACCAAACAAAGTAAACAGGATAGAGGGTTACTGGTAAACAAAACAAATTTTACCTCCTAGGAGAATGAGATGAATAAAAACCAGAAGAAGTTTCTGACCTGAGGACCAGTCCAAAGGTGCAGCAGAGGCAAGCTCTGTAGCAAAAAGCACATCAATCAAGCAAAGCAAGGAAAGAGACCAAAGATGACAGGGGTTTATGTTAGAAGATCATAGAACTGACCAGCAATTTCTAGCTTTAGACAGCTCTAGTTGTTTTGGGTCGAAATGTGCTGTTTATGAAAGGAGTTTCTGGCAGCCGTGACCCTACCAGTTATTTTCCTGGCTCTTACGTGTCATGGTTTTCCCCTTGAATGTTGACAGCATTCAAAGAGACCCCGGACCAGTCCTTATGTGCACCCCCCAGATAGGGCAACCCTCAGGAGCACTTAGAGATCTTTCTAGCTTCCAGGCAATCTGCCTCTAAGACCCTCTCCTCTCGTCCGATCACCTTCAGGGATCTGGCATGGATTAGGTCCACTGAGCATCTGATCAAGGCTGGGGCTTTCTGGAACTCACACAGTTCCGGAAACTGCATAACTAGAATGAAGCAGTTTCTATGAGGCCCATGCACATCACGAGAATTGATCCCTGACATCTTTACAAGTCCCTCAGTCACTTGAGGGAATCTATTCACACAGACCAAAGGGAAGAGTGCCTCTTATCTTTGACCTAGACCAGAGTCTAAGTTCATAAGAGTGGAGTTTCCTATTTTCCTGGGGACCTTTGCTGCCTACATGAATATTATACAAACAAAAAGTAGACAGTAACACTCAGGAAAACATAAAATGACATGAGAAAAAGAACAATTATCTAAGAGAAACAGAAACTTACCAACAAAAGAATAACAAAGCAGCTGGCTTTTTAGCAAATGCAAACAAGAACACTAACAGGTCAGCTCAGCATTTCTTTGGTGACTCCAGAGAAACCCTAGAGGACCCAGATGAGAAAGCTCTCCCCACTCCATTAGTGATTAAGAGGGTACCCAAACTGAAACCAGATATTGAACCGAGACTTTGTTTGGCAAAAAACAGAGTCTAAGGAGTGGCCTCGTCAGACTTCAACCACCTTAACAGAAGTATGACCATAAACAGAATAAACAGATTCTTACCTCCTAGGAGAGCACAGATGGACTCAGGTATTTTTGAAGCATGAGGAAATCAACAGTCATTCTGTCTCCCTCTGAGCCAGTTGAGAGGTTATGGAGCCCTGGAATGACTCGGGGGATGCCTCCCCTATAACACCTTCACCAAGCTGGGGAGAGCAGGAGCAAGGCCTCCTCTTGAGGTTGGCGAAATTTCTCAATGAGGCCTCCAAATGTTGTAGCTGGATTGCAAGAAATAACACCAACATGCAGAGAAGGTCAGATTATAAGTCCTTTATTGACGCCAGCAACCAAGAGTGGACTAGTGTCCCAAGTAACTCTCGGCCCTGAACAGAGTGAGTAGTGGGTTTTTTAAAGGTAAATATTACATAAGCTGTACAGTTTGATTGATATTTCTTGGCAAACCATATGATTAGTAAGGGGTACGATGGTTACAGAATTTATCCAACTAGGAAGTTTCCAATCGCCAAGAGGCACAGAAATGTGGGTGTGTAGTATGATTACTAGAAGGTTACATGAGGGGGTCATCTCTAGGCTAAGATGGAAGATCTGTTCCAAAATGGAGTTGCTTACTTATATCAAGTAAGCTATTTCAGCAGGCTATTATAGGTTTTGCAGATAGATATTTCAGTTTTATGTCCCTAAAAACTTGCCTATTTCATGGAAGTTTTTAAACTTATCAGAAGTTGTCTATGTTTTTGCTTATCATTTTTAATCTCTGTTGCATTTATAACTATATCTCTTTTTCATACCTGATATTGTTTATTTATATATCCTCTTTTTGTCTTGATTAAATTGCAAGGTTGTTCATTTTATTAGTCCTTTCAAAAATATGAATTTGAGCCGGGCTCAGTGGTTCAGCCTGTAATCCCAGCACTTTGGGAGGCCAAAGTGAGTGGATTGCCTGAGCCCGCGGGTTCAAGACCCGCTTGGGCAACTTGGTGAGACCTC